>NC_088229.1:79281518-79496518 GCF_036934945.1 Oncorhynchus masou masou
AGTCAGCGTATTGCCACGTCAAGGCGGGGCAGCAGGAAACTCATTGAATTGAAAGGGATGATATAATAAACAAAATATAAAATGTTAAATGTTTGTTGTTGTCGGTTCGATGGATCTTTTATTTGGTGAAAAATATATACTGATGCAAAGCACAGTTATTTTTCATGAAGTAATAAACATGAATCTTTGACTGCATCTTGAACCGCATAAGGATTCCAATAGATTTGTGGCATCATCATCTGTCGATTCAACGTGATTATAATGGGAGCACCACTATGACACCACTGCAGCCGCCAGAACAGCTCGTCGTTGACTTCCGAGCTGTAATTGTTGTTCCGCGCCCGCCGCTTCAATTCGTAGCGGGGCCGTTTCTTGCAGGCTAGCGAATGGTTGCCGTTGACTTCAGGTGAGTAAATTACTTCCGCAATGGCTGCTCGTTGACTCAGGTGAGCGTACTGCTTCTCCTCAAACACAGCGTAATGGCTGCTCTGTTGACTTCCTTGCACGGCTGCCTGTGTGCTCTCAGGCTAGGGCACCAGCCTGTTGACTAGGCGATACCAGGTGAGCAATGGCTGCTCACTCAGGCGAGCTTAGTCGCCCAGCCTCAGTTGACTTCCAGGCAGGTTGCCCTGTTTTACCCAGGTGAAAGTGTTTCACTCAGGTGACGGCCACCCAGGTGAGTGTAATACGTTCTCGCACTCAGGCAGTGTGGCTGCTCCCGTTACCCAGGTGAAAGGCACGGTTACCTCGTTGACTCCAGCAGCGGTCGTTCTCGTTGATTCTCCAGGCTGCCTGTTGACTCCAGAATGGCCGCCCTCAGCCTTGATCGTGAGGCACGAGCCGTTCTCCAGGTGAGTACCTCTGGGCTTGAAGGAATACTGCCTGTTAGCCTGTTGGACCCAGGCCAGTGTACTGTTTGGACTCCAGGTGAGTGTAATGGCCGGCCCCACTCCAGGCATGTGCCGCCATCGCGTAGCTGCAGAATGTTCGTTTCCCAGTTGACCCAGGCAGTGTGGTCGGCTGCTCCTGCTGCTTCCAGGCGAGCAGAATGGCCGTTTCCTGTTGGATTCCAGGTGAAATGGCTGCCTCAGAATTCCAGGTATAGAGATATTGCTCGTAAATGGCTGCTCCTACCCAGGTGAGCTGCCTGTTGACCCCAGGTGACAGAATGTTTTACCCAGGTGAGTAACGGTTGCCTGCACCTGCGTTGGACTCCAGGCGAGTGTGGGTCGGCTGCCACCCAGGCTGCCTCGTTTCATTCCCAGGCGAGGTCGGCCGCCTCTGTTGACCCAGTGAGCAATGGCTGCTCTGATTCCACGCAGCAATGCCTGCTGGACTCCAGGTGCCGCCCTGCTTACCCACCGGCTGCCTCGCTGACTCCAGGCTGGGATTCAGGCGCGTGAATGGCTGCCTGTTGAGCACCAGGCAATGGCGTCTGTTTGTCTCAGGTGTAAATGGCCGCTCTGTTGACTCACAGCCTCTGTTGCCCAGGCTGTAAATGGCTGCCTGTTGATTGAGACAGCGAATGGCTGCTTCCTGTTGGGATTCAGGCTTGGCCTGCTCCTCGGACTCCAGGCAAATGGCCACCAGTTGGACTCCAGGCGCACGGCCCACATCACCGCGAGCAGAATGTCTCGCCTGCTGGGACCCCAGGCTGCGTACTGCTTACTCAGGCGAGTAATGGCTGCTCTGTTGGACCTCTGCTGAGTACGGCCTGTTGACTCGTAACGGCCGCCTGCACTCAGGCGGCGTAAGTCGGCTCGTTCTCTTCGCTGGAGCCAGGTGGTAACGCTGCCCCAGCCTGCCCAGGTGCGTAATCAGGTATGTAATGGCCGCTCCCACCGGCTTTCACTCCAGGCGAGCGCGGCCGCTCTGTTCCGCGAGTGTGGCTGCCCTTTACCTGCTTCCTGTTGAGAATGGCCGCCTCTCGTTGATTCCAGGTGAGGTAAATGGCTGCTATTGAGCTCAGGTGAAAGGGTCGGTTGCCTCGTTTTACCATGCGAGCGTAAATGGCCGCTCACTCCAGGCAAAATTGCATGCACGGCTGCCTGACCTCAAGGCCAGCGAACGGCTGCCTGTTGGAGACTCAGGCGAGCGTGGGCCGCTCACTCCAGGCGAGTGTAAATGGCCGTCTCCAGGTGCAATGGCCGTTGGACTCCAGGCAGTAATTCTCACCAGGCAGGCTCGGCTGCCTCAGTTTTGCCGGCTGCCTGCCGATTCCAGTGAATGGCTTGCTCTGTTGACTCCAGGTGACGGCCGCTCTCAGCAACTCCGCGCGAGTGTGCTGGCTGCTCCAGAATTTCCTTGCCGCGGTTTAGTTTTACCCGCGCGGTCGGCCGCTCTGCCACTGCGAGTGCCTCGTTGACTCCGGCCCAGTGACGGCTGCTCCCGCTTTACCCTGCGAGTGTAAATGGCCGCTCTCGTTGACCTCAGGCACGGCTGCCTGATTCCACGTGAGTGTAATGGCTGCTCTCGTTGACTCAGGTGAGCACGGCTGCCTCAGCTTTACTCAGGCCGGCTGCTCGTTGACTCAGGCAGTACTGCTTTTCCTTCCAGGCGAGCATGGCTGCCTCAGCTGACCATGTAATGGCCGCTCCTTACCCAGGCAGCGCACGCCGGGCCGCCTCCCAGTTGGACTGCGTTTAAATGGCCGCCTGTTGAGTCCGCGCTTGCTTAATGGCGCCTGTGCCACAGTACTGCTCCACCTGTAACACACTCCAGGTGAGTGTAAATGGCCGCCTCCAGGCAGCTGCAGCACCGCCTGCGTGTGGTCACCCTTGCCCATGGCTGCTCTCGTTGGACTCCAGTGAGTGTGGGATTCCAGGCGGGATGGTTGCCCTTTTCGTTTTACTCAGGTACCGGTTTAGAATGGCCGTTTCTCGTTGATTCCAGGCGTGGTCACTCGTTACCCAGGCACGCGAGCATGGTTGGCTTCTGTTGAGCCCAGGCGAGCGTACCGTTTCCTCGTTGACTATACAGAATGGCTTATATTTACCCCACCCACGGCGTGTTTCCTCTCACCGGCCGCTCGTTGACTCAGGCGACGGCCGCCTGTTGACTCAGGCACTCTCATTGACTCCGGGCTGCCCTTGTTTTTACCCGTTGAGTACCGGCTGCTCTCACCTGTAATGGCTGAGACGAAGACCTCACAGCCGTTATCGGCACACCAGACTCACAGCTGTAACGCTCTTGAGATCAACAGACTCAGCTGTAACGCTTGCTACCACAGCTCTTGAGACTTCAGACCAGATGTGGTGCAACATCACCAGAAAGATTTACATCAAGGTGCAACACTCACTCAGAAACCACAAAGCGTGATTTAACATGCATTATCAGGTGTGAAAATACACTTTCATTTATTTGCTTAATAAACAAAAGCCAGGCCCAACCAGTGCAGAGAGGGGAGATGAGACACCACCAAAGAGAGGTGAGAGGCCAGCACCAACCAGTGCAGAGACAGAGGAGGACACCATCCCAGTGCAGAGAGGGAGATGAGGACTCTGCTGGGCACAGAGAGGTGAGAGGATCCAGTGCAGAGAGACAGAGGACAACTTAAATCAGTGCAGAGAGGGAGATGAGATTCCTGTCCAGGTACAGAGAGGTAGAGGAGGTCAAATTCTAATCCAAAGTGCAGAGCAGACAGAGGAGGACACACCTCTAGAGAGGCTGGGAGGAGGACAATTCAACTCAGCATAGAGAGAATGCCTCTACAGTGAGAGACTTAACCTTATACAGAGAGTCACCTTACTTAAAAGAGGAGAGTCACCTGTCTCAGTGCAGAGAGACAGAGAGACAACCCGGCAGAGTTAGAGTGAGGACACCACCCAGTACAGAGGTGAACTCCAGTACAGAGGTAGAGGTCATCCCAACCTGCTGGAGGTCAGGTACAGAGAGGTAGGAGGAGGCCACCTTGACCCACAGTAGAGGCCAGCCAGCACAGGAGCTGGCCCAACCAGGCAGCGAGAGGTCTCCAAAGTGCAGAGCAGGAGATGAGATATCCCCTAGCCGAGGCAGCCAGAGGTGCAGAGGAGGCCAATCACACTCAGTGCAGAGACAGAGGAGCAGGCAGAGGAGATGAGATCCCCACCAGGTAGCAGAGAGGTGAGGAGGTCATCCCTGAGAGGGTTCCTGCAGAGAGGACACCCACCAGGTACAGAGAGAGAGAGGCCCATCCGGGGAGAGCCACCCAGTGGCAGAGGGAGCGAGGACACCAGAGGCCACCCCTAACTCCAGTGCAGAGAGATATTAGTAGGCCCTAACCCAGTGGCTGTGAGATGAGGAGGACACCTAACCCAGCGGTTGGGAGGTGAGCCAACCCAGTGACAGAGACTCTTAACTCCAGTACAGAGAGGAGGCAACCAACTCATGCAGAGACAGAGACACCCGTCCCAGCACAGAGCAGAGGAGGACACCTCACCCAGTACAGAGGAATAGAGAGTGCCATCCCTGTGCAGGGGAGCCAACTCAACCCAGCACAGAGGAGTCAAACTCTGGTCCAGTACAGAAGGGCTGAGATAACCCCAGCCAGGTGGCAGGTAGAGGAGGCCCCAACTCAAAGTACAGAGAAATAGTCCCACCAGTACAGAGAGGCAGAGGAGTGCCACTCCACCCAGTGCAGAGAGACAGAGGAGACAACTCCAACTCCAGTACAGAGTTGCAAGGAGATTAACCCACCAGTACAGTGAGGCCACTCCCTGTCCCAGCACAGAGAGGAGGTTGTCTCAACTCAGCACAGAAGGAGGTCAACCTCTAACTAGCAGAGACAGAGAGGCTGGTCTCAGTCAGGCACAGAGAGGGGGAGGAGGTCAATCCCCAACCCAGTACAGAGAGGTGGGAGGCCACCCTAACCCAGAGGTGGAGGAGGCCAACTCTCACCAGCAGAGGCCACCAATCCAGATCGCCAGAGAGAGGAGCACTCAGTGCAGAGAGATGAGAGATAACCTCAAGCAGAGGAGATGACGTCCTGCCCAGGTACAGAGACACCAATAGAGGAGGCCACCACTTGAAAGACATGATGGAATGCTCTGCACATGTTCACACCGGCTTGAAAGACGAGAGGGAATGATGTCTGGTTTGAACACCACTTGATAGATCTTGAATATTTCTGTAACACACAAAATACGTGTTACCGAGTAACACTCAGCCAGAAAAGATTAGTTGTAATCACTTGTAGACTTACCCAGAAAGATCACAGCTGTAATCGTCTAGAGAGATACCAGAAAGATTACTAGCACGCTCTTAGATTTTTGCTCAGAAGGGACACAGCCAATGAAGTGCGTAACACTCTCACCAGAAAGACTCACAGTTGCATCATCAGAGATTTGCTCAGAAAGACCCCTCACGCTGTACTAGAGATTACCAGAAGACTCATTGCTGCAATTTGGTTTCTTGGGAGATTCAGAGGTAGAGGAGGCCACCTCTACCCAGTGCAGAGAGAGGGCAGAGGAGGCCTGGGCCCTGATCCTCAGCATTGGGAGGCAGGAGGCCCACCCCAATTCAGTACAGAGGTAGAGGTCACCTCTGACCGCAGTAGAGGACACTCCCAACTCCAGCAGCCAGGTAGAGAGAGGCAGATTGCAGAGGCAGGAGAGGACTCAACAGGCCAGAGAGGTAGAGGAGGACACCCCACCTGGCTGAGGCCACCTCACCTCTGCACAGAGCTGGGTGAGCTTGGGTCCCCAGTACAGAGAGGAGGACAACTCAGCACAGAGAGGAGACGTTTACCCAGTACAGAGATAGAGGAGGACAACTCCTAACCTAGACAGAGAGATTGGCAATTAGCATAGAGATAGAGAGTGGCCAAATATAGATAGGTATATTATAATTTATTTGGATTTGACCTGACTCCTGTCTCCATCAGCCTGGTAGAGCAGCTGGTGCTTATAACGCCAGGCATGCTTGCATAATAAGCCAGCCCACCACTCCTCTCCCCATCATCCCGCCTCTTCCCCTCTTGTTCGGCCTCTCTCTCTGCTCGCTCTCACCATCTTCTCCTCTCCATCCCGCTCCCTTCACCAGTTCTAGTTTATTGGCATGCTGTCACGCCATATTGCCGCTAGTGAAATGGGTTTGCATCTAATGAACCTTGAGACCCCCGGCAAGTGTCAAGTAAGAACAAACTCTTGTTTACTAATGATGGCTGATATCGCCAGTACCTCGGTAGGCCGGGTCGTTTTCAGTACGCCCTACGGGGACTCATCATCGCTTCAGCTCGAATACCAGGGTGTTCAGTAACAGTAAACATTACGCCGTTCCTAAAGAAGATATCGTCTGTCTATATATTATGTTGTAATGATACAACAGCTGCCTGAATAAAGGAAATAAACATACATGGTGCTTGCCCTTCACCGGTTGTCCTTCGCTGCAGGTCATTGCTGTGCTGTGATTGCGCACCAGACATTACAGTGCCAGAACGATCTGAGAGAGTCAAAGGTATCCATGCCATCAAAGGAACATTTATTTGATACACTAGGGATCTGGCTGCACAGCTTATAGAATCTGGATGCTCTTTGCGAGTTGTGAGGCCCACCGCTCACCAACCAGCCCACAGTCGGAGGCTGTTGCTCAGCCTTGAGACTTCTGCATGGTGAACTCTGCACACACTTCTGTGTACAATAAAACACCAAATGTATACAGTATAGAATTGTTTATACTCACTATCAAAATTCATAAAGAGTTGTTAAACTCTACAAATCACCCAAAGATTCTTCAAACCTTCCATACAAATTCATCACATACAGAGATATTAACATATTGTCCTCGAAGCAAAGCATCCTGGGGTTGTTCACAGACAGACCCCACAGAGCTCTCAGGACAGCGTCCACATTAGACTACCAACATGGGAAAACATTACTTCGATGCATTGAAAGAATTTACAAAACAGAAGAACTGTATTATTTGCTCCTAAACAGAGAGTAATATTAGGCACACGAGCATCAGTGACGACCCAAACTTGCGAAAGCGTAGCTACCTTCGCGATAAATGGCAATTATTGCTATAGAATGCATGTACAATATTGGCTAAATGGGCGTTGATTCATGCAGTTTGAGCCAGTCGCCATACATATTGTAACACCAAAATTCAGGGGAGCGCAGCCTACCTCATGGTTCATACCTAAGGGAACACTGCCAATCACCGCAGGCAGAAACTATTGGAACTGTAATGGAACCTTACTAGTCTCAAAACATTTTAGAATGTAAATAGACCTGTCGGAAGTCATCAGTCGAATTTCTTGTGAGCTCGCTTCAATGCCGAAATACCACAAGAGGCATAAGCATCATGTTGCTATTGACAAACAGGTCACGGCTCACGACGCGCATAGCTGAAACGTAACATAAGCCGGCTGCGAGCGTAGGCTTGGCATTAGCGGGAAGATGGCCCTGTGTTCAACGTTTCTTGAGCGCGGCCGTTGGGATAAAGCGTCCGTGTTTGAGAAAGATTTTTCGCTCACGTCGATTTCCGGTAATAATAAAATCGCCATTTATCTATCGTGCATTACGAACAGACGTTGACGATATCGCGGATGCTCAGATATGTGCGGGTTTTTTTCGTCGTTACAGATCTGTTGCAGTGGTGTCATACGGCAGCCTTTAAAATGCCGCGGAGCCTGCGACATTTCTGTGCGCCTTCATGACTTTCGAAATAACACACCACCGGTGAATAACCAGTTCTTAACGCAAAGATGCAACCAGATTTCGTAAAGGCATACTCTGTCGATAGCGAGTTTGTTTGTTTTCCGTGCCAATGGGAAGATTATACTGGTGGTTCAGTTTGGAAGGGCAACAGATTCATCCAAAACTTCATGCGTGATTAGATAATACCTTACGAATAACAGTCATTTTTCCAACAGACAAGAAAAGTTCACACACACAGCAAGTGATGAGTGACAGCCGCGGGTGCTTAAAGACACAGAGCAGGCACGGCATAAACATAACTGTAGCGTCATTCAACGGTGCTCGCTGGTCGCAGTCACTGCCTGAGCTATGGCTCATGAAATAGTTAATGAAAAGTCAGACCATTGTCGTTGGCTTGATTTTGTGACAGCGGCGAAACCGCAGTTTAGCGACACAAACATGTATCACTGTCCTCCCACAAAGTTTGTTCTGATCAGGTACACACAAAGCTGTTAGGTGTTTACAAAAATGTGTGCATTGACTTCCATAGAATGGCATTGCTCTGCTCCTAAACAGCACCTGCCTTTATATTATGAATGCTGGGAGGATCCCATAATATCACTACACGCATTCTGCTTCTTGGAGCAACTGGTTAGATTGCATTCAAAGGTTTGATGTACATCGCCTTTCGGTTTCCAGCCTCTGCATACTGGCCCCTGTAGATCACCATCCTAAAGAAACCAGGATTCCCTGGCTTTCTATGTCAGTGTGGGATGCTCTGTGTTGTTCGGAAGTGCCATACTGGCATCTAGCGCCAGCGGTTAAAATCAGATCTGTCCAAACCATATGTGTGATTAGATTGCTCCTCATGAATCAAATCAGCCTGTCAGAGCAAGTCAGCAGGACACATAGATGGAGTGACAGTGCTGGTGTTTAAAGACACAGAGAAGGCATGGCCACTGAGCACACCACTTTTGCAGGTTCGAGCCGCAGACCATGAAATAGCCTGCACACAATGTCATTGAACTGTTAAGAGTCTTCCAGATCAGCTAAGGTTCCTGAGTCTAATGGGTGAGCACTAACTCACAAAGCTGTAAATAGCAGCCATTTTCCCCATGTAATATGAGCCAATGCTCCTCACACCTGGGGTCTTTATGGGTTATGGTATGAACCCAGACACACAAAATACTGGCAGGCCCAGCCTGTAAGTTCTGCTCATACCGGAAAGTGGTCGATTGACCCAAAGGCTTGACAAGAATGGGGGCAGTGCCGAGTCTCTGCATTAGCTCACCTCGTAGATCACAATTCTCTACTAAAGACTTGTAATCCTCAGATTCCCTAGGTTTTCTATGTCAGTCACATACTTGTGCCACCGATGAGCATTGGTGGGCTGCTTGAAGGCCAGTGATCTCGTCCAAAACCATATGTGTGACAGATTGCTCCTCATTCAAATCATTTTTCCTGTCAGATCAAGAAAAGTCATTGTCATAGCAGGATGGAGTGACAGCGTGGTAAGCTTACACAATAGAGAAAGGCAATGGCATAAACATGGGTCTCAGCGTCGTGTCAGTTCAACGCAGGTATATCGCCGTTCGGTCATGAGAAAATATACCATTAATGATGATTTCGCACTGTCAATGTCATTGATTTGGTGACAGCGAAATGTTGCTTAGAAGATCACAGTGGACCGGTGTCCTCCTGACGGTGCAGTCTGGCCCCGACCGTGTGGTACACCTTCACAAAGCCAGAAAGAAAGGTGTTACAAAAATATGCGCATTGACTCTCCTCCCCATAGACAGCTCGCTCCCCAACACACTAAGAGGGTTATGAATGCCGTATGAACCCGTCTCTTATGCATGACCATCAGCATCACATGAGGTTGTTCTGCTTCTGAGCAATGAAGTGGTTAAATTGACCTGTGGCAGGCTTGACGTACATCACCTCGAAAGGTCGAGCCTCTGCATGCTTCCACCTCGTAGATCAAATACTCAACTCAAAGCCATTCTGCACTCAGGATTCCCCAGGTTTCTATGTCGTCGCCATGCTTCCTGTGCCGTCGGAAGTGCCATAATTGAAATTCAGGCTGCGCTTGAGCGGGTCAGATCTGTCCAAAACCATATACTGTCCCCCACGAACTGTAACAGTCATTTTTCCTACGTACCAAAGGAAATAACACACAGATACGATATTAAGTGTACGACATGTCTAATATTAGTTGTTCGAAGCGCAGACCGTTGTGACGAAGTTCGGCAGTAGATCTCAATGACAGGTTACTCTGGGCGCCTAGAGGCGCCGACCAGAACAGCTTCGAACATTGTACGACTTCACTATTTTTGACATTACGAAATGGCGACATTTAAATGTCTCATATCAAGAGATTAAGTGAAGCAGACGCCTCGCCCATAGAGACAAACCCGTCATCTGGGCCTCGATAGCCATCTGCGACTGCAGCACAAAAAGATGCCAGCCAGCCACCAGCTTTACCGACATCAATGACCATCGTCGAAACTGGACTGGGTCGCCACATAGACTGATGGAGGCCGGCTGGCCGCAGCGTAAAAACTATGTTTTTATGGTTTTAATGGGCAGAATGAAGGCCCAGCAAGTCAGTCAAAGACTTGGGCTTCCTAAATGAGTTGGGAGTGGGTTTGGTGCTCGTTTGCAGTCAGTTTGTCAGAATGATAATACCACTGATGGATCTGTGACTTCAGGTAGACTCTACACAGCGTCATGTTTGCATCAGCCAAAATGACATTCGAACAACCCAACGAAGATGGAGAGGTAACAGTAGATCACTGTCCCGTAGGGCCAGTCAATTTTATATTTCCCAAAAAGCGATTTTTGCGGCGGCGACAATTGCGACTGCCTGTGTTACCATAGCGGCAAATGCACAGTGACTTTGAAGAAAGAGAAGTGGTCAGTCGAATACTGGAATCACCTGCAGGCATCAGAATCACGCCGCCATCCTCGAATTGGCATCTCCCGCATGCGACTGTGTAGCAGGAACAGCTTGTAATATGTTTAAGCGAGAATATCACAAAAGCTTGAAATCGTCCCAACGGCTGATGGAGAGTGCGCTCAGTCGCCTGCCAGGTCATCGCCACGAGCCTGCGCAGTTCTTAGTGACTTCTAAAGTAAAGGAGTCATTTGCAATATGCTTAACAGTGAGGTACCATCACGTTAACAGTTTACGGGCAGTACCAGAATACTGCCCGTTATCCCATGCTTCCAGACTTTACGATATGGCATGACAAATTGCGATGGTGAATGCCCAGTGCCAACCATATGAAGTAAATGCACAGTGACTCTCTTTGAAAGAGTGAGAAAACACCAGTCGGGGAGTCAGCCTGGATCAAATTTGGTCTTAGCATGGAAGTAGTGTCACGTCAGTGCCATCCGCTCATCGCCGTCAATTGGCATTTCCCGCAAAATTAGTGTGACTTGCAAAGTAAAGAATACTTGCAATAGCGTTTTGTCATAAAACATCAAAGTTTTTAATAGGCCTGAGTTCGTCTCAAATATGAGGCGGCCGCAGTCACGTTCATTGACCAGGTTGTCAATACTTGCGACTCGCAAAATTAGTGACGCGTGAACATTTGCACAGCGTGCTTAACAGTGAAGTTTGGCTATATTCTGAATGTCCTCCAAACGGTTATTGAGAGGCTCGGCGGCTGCCAGCCATCCGAAACAGCGGGCAGATTCCCGCAGTAGCGACTTTGCGCGGAACATTTGCAATAGCGTTTTAACAGTGACCATCAATAAAGTTTACACTTGAACACCCAAACGCAGAGTACACATCAATGTCAATTGCCTGCAAAATTAGTGACTTGCAGTGCGGAACATTTGCAATATGTTAACAAAGGAAAATATCACGTTTACACCCTGAAATCACCAAATCCAGCCATGGAGAGGTACGTTCAGACATCCCAAGTCAATAGCTCATGATATTTTATGGCATGACAACAGATGGTGACGCCTGTTAACATAAGGGTAATGATTGCGACTTTGCAAAGTGAAACATGACAAATGGACACTCTGAAACAATCCCGTCGAAGTGATGGAGAGCGCGCCAATCCCGAGTTTCATAATAATACTCTTGCAGCGACTTTGCAGTGGTGCGAACATTGTTTAACAGTGAGGTACCATTACAAAAGCGACATTGAAACAATCTCCAAACGTATTACGAGATAAAACCATGGGCCAGTCAATTACTCCTGCAAAATTTTCTGAAGATTCCTTGAGGTGCGGCGAACATTTTAAGGCTTTAACAGCAGGTACCATCACGTAAGCTTAATATCTACCTGAGGAGGTACCAGCAGTGCCAAACGAAGACCCGATCATCGCATTCGCAAAATTTTCAGTGACTTGAAAAGTAAGAACGATTTTAACAGTTTTTTGCTCTAGGTAACGAATCGTCAAAGATTATTCTTGAACGTCTCAGTCTAGTAAATGGAGATAATATATCACGTTCGTCTGAATACTGGGCTTAAATGATTTGTATTCTGCATGATTTACGGCATGACATGAGGACGTTCAGTTACCATATGGTAAATAGTGACTTAAAGAGTGAGAAAAATCACAGTCGGACATTTCGGTTAACGAGTGATGGAGAGGCAATTATATCACGCTGTTACGAGGGTCAAATAGTCAATTTCAGCTCGCAATAGTGACTTTGCGGCGGCGGTAATGTGTTTTTGGTCATGAAAGCATCTACCAGTCGACATGGAGTACATTGCCCAGTTATCCGAGTCAGTCAGTCAGTCACTGGCATCTTCAATAGTGACTTTGCAAAAGTAAGGAACATTTGCAATATATTTAAGCGGTGAGGTACCATCACCAAGCGACATTCTGAAACCAACTTAAAACGAGCGATGGAGAGGTACCAGAATAACTGCCCAGCCATCCCTATAATGTCGGGCCAGTCAATTTGGCATTCCTACATGATTTTATGGCATGACAAGTGGTGATAGTGACTGCCCAGTTATCTATGGCAAATGCACAGGCTTTGCAAAAGTGAGAAAACATGACCAAATGGACATTCTGAAATCAACACAAACAATGGCATCACCATAGTGTCCAGACTGTGCCGAGTCCAACGAGGTGCCCCGCCTGGACCGTAGCTCGCTCGGTCTGAGCGCGGCGACCATGAGAAAAATAGGCCCAATATGAAGCCTTCACCAGTACGTCATTTGATTTTGGGTGACAGCGAGCGGAACCGTTAGGTTTAGAAAGACAATTCAACCACAGGACTGTTCCTAAGGTCCTCCTGATCTGTCCAAGCCTATCCTTGACCGTGTGACATTAACCCTTCACAGTCAAAAGAAGATGTTTACATAAAAACAGTGTTCATTGACTTCTCCCCATAGGAATATATTGGCTGCTCCACTAAATACAACCTGGAGTCTATATGAGTTATGAATGTTGTATGAACCTGTCTTTGGTACCAGTCCATCAGACCACTATAAGGTCTACCTGTGTCGATTCTAAGCTTCCTGGACCAACCGGAAGTGGTCCAAATCACCCCTAAAAGTGTATACCCATACACTGCCTGCAATTTGATGGACATAGTGCATTGAACCCTGTGTAAATCAGTCAGTTTTCATGGTAAAGACTTAAAACTCCAGGATTCCTAATGGAATACCCCAATGAGGATGTATGTTGAGTTACAGCTTCCTGTGCCAACCGGAAGTGCCATAATTGGTGTCTCATGGGCTGTTTGGAGGGGTTAAAAATATCAGATCTTTCCAAAACTTCATATATATGATTAGGCAACCCCATGAACTGTAAATCAGTCATTTTTTCCCATAAAAATTCAAAGGAAAACTAAATCACACAGATACACAACATGGATGGAGGGACGTATCATTGGGGTGCGTAGAGACTGACAGTGCCTCCAATAGTTAGCTTTGAATGATATCAAATTGACTGATGGACAGTGACTTGCAGGTGACTCTTGTCCATTAGCAATATGTTTAGCGGTGAGGTACCATCACCAAAAGCGACATTCTGAAATCAACCCAAAAGAGCGATGGAGAGGTACCAGTATCACTGCCCAGCCATCCCGAGTCATCGGGCCAGTCAATTTGGCATTCCTGCATGATTTTTATGGCATGACAAATTGGTGATGGTGACTGCCCAGTTAACCATATGGCAAATGCACAGTGACTTTGAAAAGTGAGAAAAATCACCAAATGGACATTCTGAAATCAACCCAAACGAGTGATGGAGAGGTACCAGAATCACTGCCCAGCCATCCCGAGGTCATCGGGCCAGTCAATTTGGCATTCCTGCAAAATTTTCAGTGACTTTGCAAAAGTAAGGAACATTTGCAATATGTTTTAACAGTGAGGTACCATCACCAAAAAGCGACATTCTGAAATCAACCCAAACGAGCCATGGAGGTACCAGTATCACTGCCCAGCCATCCCGAGGTCATCGGGCCAGTCAATTGGCATTCCTGCATGATTTTTATAGCATGACAAATTGGTGATGGTGACTTTAAAATATGGCAAATGCACAGTGACTTTGAAAGAGTGAGAAAAATCACCAAATGGACATTCTGAAATCAACCCAAACGAGTGATGGAGAGGTACCATAATCACTGCCCAGCCATCCCGAGGTCATCGGGCCAGTCAATTTGGCATTCCTGCAAAAATTTTCAGTGACTTTTATGGCATGCAAATTGTAAGGAACAACCATTGGGCAAATATGTGACTTTAACAGTGGCAATATGTTTTAAAGTGTGAGTCACCAAATGGACATTCTGAAATCAACCCAAACAATGGCATCACCATGGAGACTGTACCGAGTCCAACGTACCCCGCTGACCAGTATCCTCGGTCTGAGGCCAGTCAATTGGCATTCCTATGATTTTTATTCAGCATGTCAAATTGGTGATTGGGTGCCCAGTTAACCATATGGCAACTGCACAGTGACTTTGCAAAGAGAAGAAAACATAAATTCAAATGGACATGATGAAATAATGAAAGGAACCTCCTTGACTGCCCGGCTCCCGACCCTTCACAGGCCAATTTCTGAATGTTTTTGACATAAAATTTCTTATGACATTTGGACTTCCTCAAAACTATGTTAGGAACATTTGCAAATATGTTCCTTACTGTTTGACAAAGTTTGGACAAAAATTCCATCAGCCACTATTGAGGTTTTTGTGTCGATTCTAAGCTTGACCTCGGGATGGCCTGGCAGTGATTCTGGTACCTCTCCATCACTCGTTAGGGTTGATTTCAGAATGTCCATTTGGTCATGTTTTCTCACTCTTTCAAAGTCACTGTGCATTTGCCATATGGTTAACTGGGCAGTCACCATCACCAATTTGTCATGCCATAAAAATCATGCAGGAATGCCAAATTGACTGGCCCGATGACATAGGGATGTCTGGGCAGTGATACTGGTACCTCTCCATCGCTCGTTTGGGTTGATTTCAGAATGTCGCTTTTGGTGATGGTACCTCACTGTTAAAACATATTGCAAATGTTCCTTACTTTTGCAAAGTCACTGAAAATTTGTGCAGGAATGCCAAATTGACTGGCCCGATGAAGTCGGGATGGCTTGGCAGTGATTCTGGTACCTCTCCATCGCTCGTTAGGGTTGATTCCAGAATGTCCATTTGGTGATTTTTCTCACTCTTTCAAAGTCACTGTGCATTTGCCATATGGTTAACTGGGCAGTCACCATCACCAATTTGTCATGCTATAAAAATCATGCAGGAATGCCAAATTGACTGGCCCGATGACCTCAGGATGGCTGGGCAGTGATTTTGGTACCTCTCCATGGCTCGCTTGGGTTGATTTCAGAATGTCGCTTTTGGTGATGGTACCTCACTGTTAAAACATATTGCAAATGTTCCTTACTTTTGCAAAGTCACTGAAAATTTTGCAGGAATGCCAAATTGACTGGCCCGATGACCTCGGGATGGCTGGGCAGTGATACTGGTACCTCTCCATGGCTCGTTTGGGTTGATTTCAGAATGTCGCTTTTGGTGATGGTACCTCACTGTTAAAACATATTGCAAATGTTCCTTACTTTTGCAAAGTCACTGAAAATTTTTGCAGGAATGCCAAATTGACTGGCCCGATGACCTCGGGATGGCTTGGCAGTGATTCTGGTACCTCTCCATCACTCGTTTGGGTTGATTTCAGAATGTCCATTTGGTCATGTTTTCCCACTTTTGCAAAGTCACTGTGCATTTGCCATATGGTTAACTGGGCAGTCACCATCACCAATTTGTCATGCCATAAAAATCATGCAGGAATGCCAAATTGACTGGCCCGATGACCTCGGGATGTCTGGGCAGTGATACTGGTACCTCTCCATGGCTCGTTTGGGTTGATTTCAGAATGTCGCTTTTGGTGATGGTACCTCACCGCTAAACATATTGCTAATGGACAAGAGTCACCTGCAAGTCACTGTCCATCAGTCAATTTGATATCATTCAAAGCTAACTATTGGAGGCACTGTCAGTCTCTACGCACCCCAATGATACGTCCCTCCATCCATGTTGTGTATCTGTGTGATTTAGTTTTCCTTTGAATTTTTATGGGAAAAATGACTGATTTACAGTTCATGGGGGTTGCCTAATCATATATATGAAGTTTTGGAAAGATCTGATATTTTTAACCCTCCAAACAGCCCATGAGACACCAATTATGGCACTTCCGGTTGGCACAGGAAGCTGTAACTCAACATACATCCTCATTGGGGTATTCCATTAGAGAATCCTGAGTTTTAAGTCTTTACCATGAAAACTGACTGATTTACACAGGGTTCAATGCACTATGTCCATCAAATTGCAGGCAGTGTATGGGTATACACTTTTAGGGCGATTTGGACCACTTCCGGTTGGTCCAGGAAGCTTAGAATCGACACAGGTAGACCTTATAGTGGTCTGATGGACTGGTACCAAAGACAGGTTCATACAACATTCATAACCCATATAGACTCCAGGTTGTATTTAGTGGAGCAGCCAATATATTCCTATGGGGAGAGAAGTCAATGAACACTGTTTTTATGTAAACACCTTCTTTTGACTGTGAAGGGTTAATGTCACACGGTCAAGGATAGGCTTGGACAGATCAGGAGGACCTTAGGAACAGTCCTGTGGTTGAATTGTCTTTCTAAACCTAACGGTTCCGCCGCTGTCACCCAAAATCAAATGACGTACTGGTGAAGGCTTCATATTGGGCCTATTTTTCTCATGGTCGCTGCGCTCAGACCGAGCGAGCTACGGTCAAGCGGGGCACCTCGTTGGACTCGGCACAGTCTGGACACTATGGTCATGCCATTGTTTGTGTTGATTTCAGAATGTCCATTTGGTCATGTTTTCTCACTTTTGCAAAGTCACTGTGCATTTGCCATATGGTTAACTGGGCAGTCACCATCACCAATTTGTCATGCCATAAAAATCATGCAGGAATGCCAAATTGACTGGCCCGATGACATAGGGATGTCTGGGCAGTGATACTGGTACCTCTCCATGGCTCGTTTGGGTTGATTTCAGAATGTCGCTTTTGGTGATGGTACCTCACTGTTAAAACATATTGCAAATGTTCCTTACTTTTGCAAAGTCACTGAAAATTTTTGCAGGAATGCCAAATTGACTGGCCCGATGACCTCGGGATGGCTGGGCAGTGATACTGGTACCTCTCCATGGCTCGTTTGGGTTGATTTCAGAATGTCGCTTTTGGTGATGGTACCTCACTGTTAAAACATATTGCAAATGTTCCTTACTTTTGCAAAGTCACTGAAAATTTGTGCAGGAATGCCAAATTGACTGGCCCGATGACCTCGGGATGTCTGGGCAGTGATTATGGTACCTCTCCATCACTCGTTAGGGTTGATTCCAGAATGTCCATTTGGTGATTTTTCTCACTCTTTCAAAGTCACTGTGCATTTGCCATATGGTTAACTGGGCAGTCACCATCACCAATTTGTCATGCCATAAAAATCATGCAGGAATGCCAAATTGACTGGCCCGATGACCTCAGGATGGCTGGGCAGTGATACTGGTACCTCTCCATTGCTCGTTTGGGTTGATTTCAGAATGTCGCTTTTGGTGATGGTACCTCACTGTTAAAACATATTGCAAATGTTCCTTACTTTTTCAAAGTCACTGAAAATTTTTGCAGGAATGCCAAATTGACTGGCCCGATGACCTCGGGATGGCTGGGCAGTGATACTGGTACCTCTCCATGGCTCGTTTGGGTTGATTTCAGAATGTCGCTTTTGGTGATGGTACCTCACTGTTAAAACATATTGCAAATGTTCCTTACTTTTTCAAAGTCACTGAAAATTTTTGCAGGAATGCCAATTGACTGGCCCGATGACCTCGGGATGGCTGGGCAGTGATACTGGTACCTCTCCATGGCTCGTTTGGGTTGATTTCAGAATGTCGCTTTTGGTGATGGTACCTCACTGTTAAAACATATTGCAAATGTTCCTTACTTTTGCAAAGTCACTGAAAATTTGTGCAGGAATGCCAAATTGACTGGCCCGATGAACTCGGGATGGCTTGGCAGTGATTCTGGTACCTCTCCATCACTCGTTAGGGTTGATTTCAGAATGTCCATTTGGTCATGTTTTCTCACTTTTGCAAAGTCACTGTGCATTTGCCATATGGTTAACTGGGCAGTCACCATCACCAATTTGTCATGCCATAAAAATCATGCAGGAATGCCAAATTGACTGGCCCGATGACATAGGGATGTCTGGGCAGTGATACTGGTACCTCTCCATGGCTCGTTTGGGTTGATTTCAGAATGTCGCTTTTGGTGATGGTACCTCACTGTTAAAACATATTGCAAATGTTCCTTACTTTTGCAAAGTCACTGAAAATTTTTGCAGGAATGCCAAATTGACTGGCCCGATGACCTCGGGATGGCTGGGCAGTGATACTGGTACCTCTCCATGGCTCGTTTGGGTTGATTTCAGAATGTCGCTTTTGGTGATGGTACCTCACTGTTAAAACATATTGCAAATGTTCCTTACTTTTGCAAAGTCACTGAAAATTTTTGCAGGAATGCCAAATTGACTGGCCCGATGACCTCGGGATGGCTGGGCAGTGATACTGGTACCTCTCCATGGCTCGTTTGGGTTGATTTCAGAATGTCGCTTTTGGTGATGGTACCTCACTGTTAAAACATATTGCAAATGTTCCTTACTTTTGCAAAGTCACTGAAAATTTTGCAGGAATGCCAAATTGACTGGCCCGATGACCTCGGGATGGCTGGGCAGTGATACTGGTACCTCTCCATGGCTCGTTTGGGTTGATTTCAGAATGTCGCTTTTGGTGATGGTACCTCACTGTTAAAACATATTGCAAATGTTCCTTACTTTTGCAAAGTCACTGAAAATTTTTGCAGGAATGCCAAATTGACTGGCCCGATGAAGTCGGGATGGCTGGCAGTGATTCTGGTACCTCTCCATCGCTCGTTAGGGTTGATTCCAGAATGTCCATTTGGTGATTTTTCTCACTCTTTCAAAGTCACTGTGCATTTGCCATATGGTTAACTGGGCATTCACCATCACCAATTTGTCATGCCATAAAAATCATGCAGGAATGCCAAATTGACTGGCCCGATGACATAGGGATGGCTGGGCAGTTATTCTGGTACCTCTCCATCGCTCGTTTGGGTTGATTTCAGAATGTCGCTTTTGGTGATGGTACCTCACTGTTAAAACATATTGCAAATGTCCCTTACTTTTGCAAAGTCACTAAAAATTCTTGCAGGAATGCCAAATTGACTGGCCCGATGACCTCGGGATGGCTGGGCAGTGATACTGGTACCTCTCCATCGCTCGTTTGGGTTGATTTCAGAATGTCGCTTTTGGTGATGGTACCTCACTGTTAAACATATTACAAATGTTCCTTACTTTTGCAAAGTCACTGAAAATTTGTGCAGGAATGCCAAATTGACTGGCCCGATGAAGTCGGGATGGCTTGGCAGTGATTCTGGTACCTCTCCATCACTCGTTAGGGTTGATTCCAGAATGTCCATTTGGTGATTTTTCTCACTCTTTCAAAGTCACTGTGCATTTGCCATATGGTTAACTGGGCAGTCACCATTACCAATTTGTCATGCCATAAAAATCATGCAGGAATGCCAAATTGACTGGCCCGATGACATAGGGATGTCTGGGCAGTGATACTGGTACCTCTCCATCGCTCGTTTGGGTTGATTTCAGAATGTCGCTTTTGGTGATGGTACCTCACCGCTTAAACATATTGCTAATGGACAAGAGTCACCTGCAAGTCACCGTCCATCAGTCAATTTGATATCATTCTGACACCAAACTGATACAAACTGACACCAAACCCACTTTTCCCAACTCATTTAGGAGCCAAGTATAACATACTTCAGAGCTGGCCCAAAATTCACAAGGCCTTCGGTACAAAACATTAAAAACCATAAAACACATAGTTACTTTCTAGCTGCGGGGCCAGTTCGGACATTATGTGTAGTCCTATGTGAGGCGACCCCGAATCCCGAGTTTCGGCCCGATAGGTCATTTGGTGTCCGAGTAAAAGCCTAATTGGTGCTGAAAATCCACTTTTTCAATGCCTTGCTACGGGGTCCTTGAATGAGCTATCGGACCGAGATGTTGGGTTCTGTCTCTATGGGCCGAGACGGTCACAATGCACCTAGTCTTGTGTCTCTGGGACATTTCTAAATGTCGCCATTTTCGTAATGGTCAAAATGAATTGAAGTCATTGCAAATGTTCGAAGCTGTTTCTCGGTCCGAGAACCTCCTAGAGCGCCGTAACTCACCACGCACTATCTACCTGAGGTCTAGAACAGGATTCTAAAGTTTCGGAACTCTAGGTCTGACGGTTCTTTTTAGCTCGAACAAAGCTAACTATTGGAGGCACTGTCAGTCTCTACACACCCCAATACGTCCCTCCATCCAAGTTGTGTATCTGTGTGATTTATTTTTCCTTTGAATTTTTATGGGAAAAATGACTGATTTACAGTTCATGGGGGTTGTCTAATCACACATATGAAGTTTTGGACAGATCTGATTTTTTTAACCCTTCCAAACAGCCCCTGAGACACCAATTATGGCACTTCCGGTTGGCACAGGAAGCTATAAATACACACATGTCTTGACTGACATAGAAACCTAGGGAATCCTGAGTTTTAAGTCTTTAAGTTGAGAATTGACTGATCTACACAGGGTTGAATAATGCAGAGGCCTCGGCACCTTTCGAGGTGATGTACATCCAAATACCTTTTGGGTCAATTTAACCACTTCCGGTTGCTCCAGGAAGCTTAGAATCGACACAGGTAGACCTCATAGTGGTCTGATGGAATGTCATAGAAGACAGGTTCATACAGCATTCATAACCCATAAAGACCCCAGGTTGTATTTAGGGAGCAGGCAATGTATTCCTATGGGGAGAGAAGTCAATGCACACTGTTTTTTTGTAAACACCTTCTTTTAACTGTGAAAGGTTAATGCCACACAGTCAAGGTTAGGCTTGCACAGATCGGGAGGACCTTAGGAACAGTCCTGTGTTTGAATTGTCCTTCTAAACCTAACGGTTCCGCCGCTGTCACCCAAAATCCAATGACATTGTGGTGCAGGCATCATTGTGGGCCTATTTTTCTCATGGTCGCTGCGCTCAGACCGAGCGAGCTACGGTCAAGAGGGGCACCTCGTTGGACTCGGCACGGCCTTGGGATTATGTTTATGCCATTGCCTGCTCTCTGTGTCTTTAAACACCACGCTTTGTCACTCCATCCTTGCTGTGTGTGTGTGTGAGAGCTTTTCTTTGACATCTGTTGGGAAAAATGACTGATTTACAGTTCATGGGGGTTGTCTAGTCACACATATGAAGTTTTGGACAGATCTGATTTTTTTAACCCTTCCAAACAGCCCCTGAGTCACCAATTATGGCACTTCCGGTTGGCACAGGAAGCTATAAATACACACATGTCTTGACTGACATAGAAACCTAGGGAATCCTGAGTTTTAAGTCTTTAAGTTGAGAATTGACTGATCTACACAGGGTTGAATAATGCAGAGGCCTCGGCACCTTTCGAGGTGATGTACATCCAAATACCTTTTGGGTCAATCTAACCACTTCCGGTTGCTCCAGGAAGCTTAGAATCGACACAGGTAGACCTCATAGTGGTCTGATGGAATGTCATAGAAGACAGGTTCATACAGCATTCATAACCCATAAAGACCCCAGGTTGTATTTAGGGGAGCAGGCAATGTATTCCTATGGGGAGAGAAGTCAATGCACACTGTTTTTATGTAAACACCTTCTTTTAACTGTGAAAGGTTAGTGCCACACAGTCAAGGTTAGGCTTGCACAGATCGGGAGGACCTTAGGAACAGTCCTGTGTTTGAATTGTCCTTCTAAACCTAACGGTTCCGCCGCTGTCACCCAAAATCCAATGACATTGTGGTGCAGGCATCATTGTGGGCCTATTTTTCTCATGGTCGCTGCGCTCAGACCGAGCGAGCTACGGTCAAGAGGGGCACCTCGTTGGACTCGGCACGGCCTTGGGATTATGTTTATGCCATTGCCTGCTCTCTGTGTCTTTAAACACCACGCTTTGTCACTCCATCCTTGCTCTGTGTGTGTGTGAGAGCTTTTCTTTGACATCTGTTGGGAAAAATGACTGATTTACAGTTCATGGGGGTTGTCTAATCACACATATGAAGTTTTGGACAGATCTGATTTTTTTAACCCTTCCAAACAGCCCCTGGGTCACCAATTATGGCACTTCCGGTTGGCACAGGAAGCTATAAATACACACATGTCTTGACTGACATAGAAACCTAGGGAATCCTGAGTTTTAAGTCTTTAAGTTGAGAATTGACTGATCTACACAGGGTTGAATAATGCAGAGGCCTCGGCACCTTTCGAGGTGATGTACATCCAAATACCTTTTGGGTCAATCTAACCACTTCCGGTTGCTCCAGGAAGCTTAGAATCGACACAGGTAGACCTCATAGTGGTCTGATGGAATGTCATAGAAGACAGGTTCATACAGCATTCATAACCCATAAAGACCCCAGGTTGTATTTAGGGGAGCAGGCAATGTATTCCTATGGGGAGAGAAGTCAATGCACACTGTTTTTTTGTAAACACCTTCTTTTAACTGTGAAAGGTTAATGCCACACAGTCAAGGTTAGGCTTGCACAGATCGGGAGGACCTTAGGAACAGTCCTGTGTTTGAATTGTCCTTCTAAACCTAACGGTTCCGCCGCTGTCACCCAAAATCAAATAACATTGTGGTGCAGGCTTCATTGTGGGCCTATTTTTCTCATGGTCGCTGCGCTCAGACCGAGTGAGCTACGGTCAAGCGGGGCACCTCGTTGGACTCGGCCCTGCCTTGGGATTATGTTTATGCCATTGCCTGCTCTCTGTGTCTTTAAACACCACGCTTTGTCACTCCATCCTTGCTGTGTGTGTGTGTGAGAGCTTTTCTTTGACATCTGTTGGGAAAAATGACTGATTTACAGTTCATGGGTGTTGTCTAATCACACATATGAAGTTTTGGACAGATCTGATTTTTTTAACCCTTCCAAACAGCCCCTGAGACACCAATTATGGCACTTCCGGTTGGCACAGGAAGCTATAAATAAACTCATATCCTCATTGGGGTATGCCTTTACAGAATCCTGAGTTTTAAGTCTTTACGTTAAGAACTGAGTTATTTACGGAGGGTTTAGTGAGTGTGTGTTATTTCAGAAAATCATAGAAAATCACAGAAATGTCGCAGAGCTCCGCAGCACATTTTAAAAATACTCGTATGAACACCCTGCAACTGGATCTGTAACCGTTGAAAAAAAAAAAAAAAAACACCTATATCTGAACATCACGATCTGGTCAACGTACGATTTCTCGTAAATGACGATAGATAAATGGCCGATTTTTTTTTTATTGACACCGGAGGCTCCTTGACTTTGACGTGAAGTGAAAAAATCTTTTCTCTATTTTCATTTTGGACCTTTAATCCCAGAAATATGGCCATAACTCAAAAACCGTTGAGGCCTAGACGCCATCTTGTTCGGGGCCATCTTCCCATAATGCCAAACCTACGCTCACCAAGTTTCGGCTTCGAAATATTTTCGGTTTCCGAGATATGGCACGTCGTGATTCGTGATGTTTTGTCCAATAGCAATATGATTGCTTATGCCCTCTTGTGGGATATTTCGGCATTGCGCAAAAATGGGCTAAAATTTGTTTATTTTATTAAACGAAAACCGAATGTCCGACAAAGTTCATTTGATGACTTCCCGGTAGGTCTGGCCCTACCGCTCGGCCCGACGCCGTCCCCGAATTTCTAAAATGTTTTCGGACGTCTAGTAAGGGACCGTACAGTTCCAATAGGGACTTTCTCACTAACTATACGGTGATTGTCGAAATGTTCCCTTAAGGTATGAAAAACCATGGTGGAGCGCACACGCCACCTGTTGGATTTTTGAAGTGTTACAACTGGCAATAGCCATATGGCATTTGAAGTAAACTTTGCATGAATCAACGCCGATTTGGGTGGTATTGGCCAATGTGTACATGGTTTGTCCTATGCCAATAATTTGCCATTCATTTTTGTCCACTACGGGGGTGAATTCCCTTACATAGTCAAAGCTTTCCTTAAGTTTGGGTCAGTCACAGTGCTCAGGTATTCTGACACTGTGTACTCTCTGTTTAGGGCCAAATAGCATTCTAGTTTGCTCTGTTTTTTTGTAAATTCTTTCCAATGCATCAAGTAATGTTTTCCCATGATTTGGTTGGGTCTAATTGTGTTGCTGTCCTGGGGCTCTGTGGGGTCTGTCTGTGAACAGAGCCCCAGGACCAGCTTGCTTCGGGGACTCTTCTCTATGTTAATCTCTCTGTATGTGATGGATTTATTATGGAAGGTTTGGGAATCACTTCCTTTTAGGTGGTTGTAGAATTTAACAACTCTTTTATGGATTTTGATAATTAGTGGGTATCGGCCTAATTCTGCTCTGTATGCATTATTTGGTGTTTTACATTGTACACAGAGGATATTGTTGCAGAGTTCTGCATGCAGAGTCTCAATTTGGTGCTTGTACCATTTTGTGAATACTTGGTTGGTGAGCGGACCCCAGACCTCACAACCATAAAGGGCATTGGGTTCTATAAGTATTTTTAGCCAGATCCTAATTGGTATGTCGAATTGTATGTTCCTTTGATGGCATGGGACCTTCTTGCCTTGTCTCTCAGATCGTTCACAGCTTTGTGTGAAATACCACAGTGCGCAATCACAGCAGCAACATTTGTGACCTGCAACGAAAAGGACAACCAGTGAAGAACAAACACCATGTATGTTTATTTATTTTCACCTTTTGTAATTTAACTATTTGTACATCATTACAACACTGTATATAGATAGACATTTCAAATATCTTTATTCTTTAGGAACTTTTTTGAGCGTAATGTTTACTGTTACTACAGACACCCTGGTTCGAATTCAGGCTATATCACAACCGGCGGTGATTGGGAGTCCCATAGGACGGTGCACAATTGGCCCAGCCTCGCCCGGGTTTGGCCGGTGTAGGCCATCATTGTAAATAAGAATTTGTTCTTAACTGACTTGCCGAGTTAAATAAAGGTTCATTAGATGTAAACATGTTTTATCCATTTCACTTGCTTTGGCAATGTAAACGTATGTTTAACATGCCAATAAAATAGAACTGAATTGAGAGAGCGGGATGGAGAGAGAGATGGTGAGGGAGACGGGCAGAGAGAGAGAGAGACGAACAAGAGGAGGAGGGGAGGAAGAACAGGATGATGGGGAGAGGAGGAGTGATGAGGGGTGAACTGAATTTATTATGCAAAGCATGCCTGAAGGGCAGAGGGTGGAAGAGACACCAGCACCAGCTGCTCTACCAGAGCTGTGGTCCATTCTCTGGAAGACAGGAGTCAGAGACACAGGAAGGTCAAATCCAAAATAAATTATAACCATACCTATCTGTATTTGGCCTCCTACGTCTCTCTGTACTGGGTTAGGGTTGTCCTCCTCTACCTCTCTGTGCTAGGTTAGGGTTGTCCTCCTCTAGCTCTCTGTACTGGGTTAAGTTTGTCCTCCTCTACCTCTCTGTACTGGGTTAGGGTTGTCCTCCTCTACCTCTCTGTACTGGGTTAAGTTTGTCCTCCTCTAGCTCTCTGTACAGGGTTAGGGTTGGCCTCCTACATCTCTCTGTATTGGGTTAGGGTTGTCCTCCTCTACCTCTCTGTACTGGGTTAGGGTTGTCCTCCTCTGCCTCTCTGTTCTGGGTTAAGGTTGTCCTCCTCTGCCTCTCTGTACTGGGTTAAGGTTGTCCTCCTCTACCTTTCTGTACTGGGTTAGGGTTGTCCTCCTCTACCTCTCTGCACTGGGTTAGGGTTGACCTCTACCTCTCTGTACTGGATTAGGGTGGGCCTCCTCTACCTCTCTGTACTGGGTTAGGGTTGGCCTCCTCTACCTCTCTGCACTGGGTTAGGGTTGGCCTCCTCTACCTCTCTGTGCTGGCTTACCCTCTTTCTGGGTAAGTCTCTAAGAGTGATTACAGCTGTGAGTCTTTCTGGGTAAGTCTCTAAGAGCGATTACAGCTGTGAGTCTTTCTGGGTAAGTCTCTACGAGTGATTACAGCTGTGAGTCTTTCTGGGTGAGTGTTGCACACTTCGATTACAGCTGTGAGTCTTTCTGGGTAAGTCTCTAAGAGCGATTACAGCTGTGAGTCTTTCTGGGTATGTCTCTAAGAGTGATTACAGCTGTGAGTCTTTCTGGGTAAGTCTCTAAGAGTGATTACAGCTGTGAGTCTTTCTGGGTGGGTGTTGCACACTTCGATTGTACAGTATTTACACATTATTATTTTTAAAAATGTTCAAGATCTGTCAAGTTGGTTGTTCATTATTGCTAGACAGCCATTTTCAAGTCTTGCCATAGATCTTCAAGCCGATTGAAGTTGAACATGTTACTTGGCCACTCAGGAACATTCAACATCATCATGGTAAGCAACTCCAGGTAGATTTGGCCTCCTCTAGCTCTCTGTACAGGGTTAGGGTTGGCCTCCTCTACCTCTCTGTACCTGGTTAGGGTTGTCCTCATCTCCCTCTCTGCACTGGGTTAGGGTTGTCCTCCTCTGTCTCTCTGCACTGGGTTAGGGTTGGCCTCCTCTACCTCTCTGTACCTGGCTAGGGTTGTCCTCATCTCCCTCTCTGCACTGGGTTAGGGTTGGCCTCTACCTCTCTGTACTGGGTTAGGGTTGGCCTCCTCTACCTCTCTGTACTGGGTTAGGGTTGGCCTCTACCTCTCTGTACTGGGTTAGGGTTGGCCTCCTCTACCTCTCTGTACCTGGCTAGGGTTGTCCTCCTCTAGCTCTCTGTACTGGGTTAGGGTTGGCCTCTACCTCTCTGTACTGGGTTAGGGTTGGCCTCTACCTCTCTGTACTGGGTTAGGGTTGGCCTCCTCTACCTCTCTGTACTGGGTTAGGGTTGTCCTCCTCTAACTCTCTGTACTGGGTTAGGGTTGTCCTCCTCTGTCTCTCTGCACTGGGTTAGGGTTGGCCTCCTCTACCTCTCTGTACTGGGTTAGGGTTGGCCTCTACCTCTCTGTACTGGGTTAGGGTTGGCCTCCTCTACCTCTCTGTACCTGGCTAGGGTTGTCCTCCTCTAGCTCTCTGTACTGGGTTAGGGTTGGCCTCTACCTCTCTGTACTGGGTTAGGGTTGGCCTCTACCTCTCTGTACTGGGTTAGGGTTGGCCTCCTCTACCTCTCTGTACTGGGTTAGGGTTGTCCTCCTCTAGCTCTCTGTACTGGGTTAGGGTTGTCCTCCTCTGTCTCTCTGCACTGGGTTAGGGTTGGCCTCTACCTCTCTGTACTGGGTTAGGGTTGGCCAATACCTCTCTGTACTGGGTTAGGGTTGGCCTCCTCTACCTCTCTGTACTGGGTTAGGGTTGTCCTCCTCTAGCTCTCTGTACTGGGTTAGGGTTGTCCCCCTCTGTCTCTCTGCACTGGGTTAGGGTTGGCCTCCTCTACCTCTCTGTACCTGGCTAGGGTTGTCCTCATCTCCCTCTCTGCACTGGGTTAGGGTTGTCCTCCTCTGTCTCTCTGCACAGGGTTAGGGTTGGCCTCCTCTACCTCTCTGTACCTGGTTAGGGTTGTCCTCATCTCCCTCTCTGCACTGGGTTAGGGTTGTCCTCCTCTGTCTCTCTGCACTGGGTTAGGGTTGGCCTCCTCTACCTCTCTGTACCTGGTTAGGGTTGTCCTCATCTCCCTCTCTGCACTGGGTTAGGGTTGTCCTCCTCTGTCTCTCTGCACTGGGTTAGGGTTGGCCTCCTCTACCTCTCTGTACCTGGCTAGGGTTGTCCTCATCTCCTCTCTGCACTGGGTTAGGGTTGGCCTCTACCTCTCTGTACTGGGTTAGGGTTGGCCTCCTCTACCTCTCTGTACTGGGTTAGGGTTGGCCTCTACCTCTCTGTACTGGGTTAGGGTTGGCCTCCTCTACCTCTCTGTACCTGGCTAGGGTTGTCCTCCTCTAGCTCTCTGTACTGGGTTAGGGTTGGCCTCTACCTCTCTGTACTGGGTTAGGGTTGGCCTCTACCTCTCTGTACTGGGTTAGGGTTGTCCTCCTCTAGCTCTCTGTACTGGGTTAGGGTTGTCCTCCTCTGTCTCTCTGCACTGGGTTAGGGTTGGCCTCCTCTACCTCTCTGTACTGGGTTAGGGTTGGCCTCTACCTCTCTGTACTGGGTTAGGGTTGGCCTCTACCTCTCTGTACTGGGTTAGGGTTGGCCTTCTCTACCTCTCTGTACTGGGTTAGGGTTGTCCTCCTCTAGCTCTCTGCACTGGGTTAGGGTTGTCCTCCTCTGTCTCTCTGCACTGGGTTAGGGTTGGCCTCCTCTACCTCTCTGTACCTGGTTAGGGTTGTCCTCATCTCCCTCTCTGCACTGGTTTAGGGTTGTCCTCCTCTGTCTCTCTGCACTGGGTTAGGGTTGGCCTCCTCTACCTCTCTGTACCTGGCTAGGGTTGTCCTCATCTCCCTCTCTGCACTGGGTTAGGGTTGTCCTCCTCTGTCTCTCTGCACTGGGTTAGGGTTGGCCTCCTCTACCTCTCTGTACCTGGTTAGGGTTGTCCTCATCTCCCTCTCTGCACTGGTTTAGGGTTGGCCTACTGTGCTTTGGGGCCTGAGAGCTGTTGAATTTTGTTTATTAAGCAAATAAATTGAAAATTAAATAGAGAAATATGGTATTTAAATGAGTTTTCACACCCCTGAGTAAATGCATGTTAGAATCACCTTTGGTAGCGATTACAGCTGTGAGTCTTTCTGGGTGAGTGTTGCACACTTCGATTACAGCTGTGAGTCTTTCTGGGTGAGTGTTGCACACTTCGATTACATCTGTGAGTCTTTCTTTGTAAGTCTCTAAGAGTGATTACAGCTGTGAGTCTTTCTGGGTATGTCTCTAAGAGCGATTACAGCTGTGAGTCTTTCTGGGTAAGTCTCTAAGAGCGATTACAGCTGTGAGTCTTTCTGGGTGAGTGTTGCACACTTCGATAACAGCTGTGAGTCTTTCTGGGTAAGTCTCTCAGCCATTTACACTCACCTGGAGTCCAACAAGGAGCAGCCATTTACACTCAACTGGAGTAAAACAAGGAGCAGCCATTTACACTCACCTGGAGTCCAACAAGGAGCAGACATTTACGCTCACCTGGAGTCCAACAAGGAGCAGCCATTTACACTCACCTGGAGTCCAACAAGGAGCAGCCATTTACACTCACCTGGAGTCCAACAAGGAGAAGCAATTTACACTCGCGTGGAGTCCAACAAGGAGCAGCCATTTACGCTCGCCTGGAGTCCAACAAGGAGCAGCCATTTACGCTCGCCTGGAGTCCAACAAGGAGAAGCAATTTACACTCACCTGGAGTCCAACAAGGAGCAGCCATTTACGCTCACCTGGAGTAAAACAAGGAGCAGCCATTTACACTCACCTGGAGTCCAACAAGGAGCAGCCATTTACACTCACCTGGAATCCAACAAGGAGCAGCCATTTACGCTCACCTGGAGTCCAACAAGGAGCAGCCATTTACACTCACCTGGAGTAAAACAAGGAGCAGCCATTTACACTCACCTGGAGTCCAACAAGGAGCAGCCATTTACACTCACCTGGAGTCCAACAAGGAGCAGCCATTTACACTCACCTGGAGTCCAACAAGGAGCAGCCATTTACACTCAACAGGAGTCCAACAAGGAGCAGCCATTTACACTCACCTGGAGTAAAACAAGGAGCAGCCATTTACACTAACCTGGAGTCCAACAAGGAGCAGACATTTACGCTCACCTGGTGTCCAACAAGGAGCAGCCATTTACACTCACCTGGAGTCCAACAAGGAGCAGCCATTTACACTCACCTGGAGTCCAACAAGGAGAAGCAATTTACACTCGCCTGGAGTCCAACAAGGAGCAGCCATTTACGCTCGCCTGGAGTCCAACAAGGAGCAGCCATTTACGCTCGCCTGGAGTCCAACAAGGAGAAGCAATTTACACTCACCTGGAGTCCAACAAGGAGCAGCCATTTACGCTCACCTGGAGTAAAACAAGGAGCAGCCATTTACACTCACCTGGAGTCCAACAAGGAGCAGCCATTTACGCTCGCCTGGAGTCCAACAAGGAGAAGCAATTTACACTCACCTGGAGTCCAACAAGGAGCAGCCATTTACGCTCACCTGGAGTAAAACAAGGAGCAGCCATTTACACTCACCTGGAGTCCAACAAGGAGCAGCCATTTACACTCACGTGGAATCCAACAAGGAGCAGCCATTTACGCTCACCTGGAGTCCAACAAGGAGCAGCCATTTACACTCACCTGGAGTAAAACAAGGAGCAGCCATTTACACTCACCTGGAGTCCAACAAGGAGCAGCCATTTACACTCACCTGGAGTCCAACAAGGAGCAGCCATTTACACTCACCTGGAGTCCAACAAGGAGCAGCCATTTACACTCACCTGGAGTAAAACAAGGAGCAGCCATTTACGCTCACCTGGAGTCCAACAAGGAGCAGCCATTTACGCTCACCTGGAGTAAAACAAGGAGCAGCCATTTACACTCACCTGGAGTCCAACAAGGAGCAGCCATTTACACTCACCTGGAGTCCAACAAGGAGCAGCCATTTACACTCACCTGGAGTCCAACAAGGAGCAGCCATTTACACTCACCTGGAGTAAAACAAGGAGCAGCCATTTACACTCACCTGGAGTCCAACAAGGAGCAGACATTTACGCTCACCTGGAGTCCAACAAGGAGCAGCCATTTACACTCACCTGGAGTCCAACAAGGAGCAGCCATTTACACTCACCTGGAGTCCAACAAGGAGAAGCAATTTACACTCGCCTGGAGTCCAACAAGGAGCAGCCATTTACGCTCGCCTGGAGTCCAACAAGGAGCAGCCATTTACGCTCGCCTGGAGTCCAACAAGGAGAAGCAATTTACACTCACCTGGAGTCCAACAAGGAGCAGCCATTTACGCTCACATGGAGTAAAACAAGGAGCAGCCATTTACACTCACCTGGAGTCCAACAAGGAGCAGCCATTTACACTCACCTGGAATCCAACAAGGAGCAGCCATTTACGCTCACCTGGAGTCCAACAAGGAGCAGCCATTTACACTCACCTGGAGTAAAACAAGGAGCAGCCATTTACACTCACCTGGAGTCCAACAAGGAGCAGCCATTTACACTCACCTGGAGTCCAACAAGGAGCAGCCATTTACACTCACCTGGAGTCCAACAAGGAGCAGCCATTTACACTCACCTGGAGTCCAACAAGGAGCAGCCATTTACACTCACCTGGAGTAAAACAAGGAGCAGCGATTTACACTCACCTGGAGTCCAACAAGGAGCAGCCATTTACACTCACCTGGAGTCCAACAAGGAGCAGCCATTTACACTCACCTGGAGTCCAACAAGGAGCAGCCATTTACACTCAACAGGAGTCCAACAAGGAGCAGCCATTTACACTCACCTGGAGTAAAACAAGGAGCAGCCATTTACACTAACCTGGAGTCCAACAAGGAGCAGACATTTACGCTCACCTGGTGTCCAACAAGGAGCAGCCATTTACACTCACCTGGAGTCCAACAAGGAGCAGCCATTTACACTCACCTGGAGTCCAACAAGGAGAAGCAATTTACACTCGCCTGGAGTCCAACAAGGAGCAGCCATTTACGCTCGCCTGGAGTCCAACAAGGAGCAGCCATTTACACTCGCCTGGAGTCCAACAAGGAGAAGCAATTTACACTCACCTGGAGTCCAACAAGGAGCAGCCATTTACGCTCACCTGGAGTAAAACAAGGAGCAGCCATTTACACTCACCTGGAGTCCAACAAGGAGCAGCCATTTACGCTCGCCTGGAGTCCAACAAGGAGAAGCAATTTACACTCACCTGGAGTCCAACAAGGAGCAGCCATTTACGCTCACCTGGAGTAAAACAAGGAGCAGCCATTTACACTCACCTGGAGTCCAACAAGGAGCAGCCATTTACACTCACGTGGAATCCAACAAGGAGCAGCCATTTACGCTCACCTGGAGTCCAACAAGGAGCAGCCATTTACACTCACCTGGAGTAAAACAAGGAGCAGCCATTTACACTCACCTGGAGTCCAACAAGGAGCAGCCATTTACACTCACCTGGAGTCCAACAAGGAGCAGCCATTTACACTCACCTGGAGTCCAACAAGGAGCAGCCATTTACACTCACCTGGAGTAAAACAAGGAGCAGCCATTTACGCTCACCTGGAGTCCAACAAAGAGCAGCCATTTACGCTCACCTGGAGTAAAACAAGGAGCAGCCATTTACACTCACCTGGAGTCCAACAAGGAGCAGCCATATACACTCACCTGGAGTCCAACAAGGAGCAGCCATTTACACTCACCTGGAGTCCAACAAGGAGCAGCCATTTACACTCACCTGGAGTAAAACAAGGAGCAGCCATTTACACTCACCTGGAGTCCAACAAGGAGCAGACATTTACGCTCACCTGGAGTCCAACAAGGAGCAGCCATTTACACTCACCTGGAGTCCAACAAGGAGCAGCCATTTACACTCACCTGGAGTCCAACAAGGAGAAGCAATTTACACTCGCCTGGAGTCCAACAAGGAGCAGCCATTTACGCTCGCCTGGAGTCCAACAAGGAGCAGCCATTTACGCTCGCCTGGAGTCCAACAAGGAGAAGCAATTTACACTCACCTGGAGTCCAACAAGGAGCAGCCATTTACGCTCACATGGAGTAAAACAAGGAGCAGCCATTTACACTCACCTGGAGTCCAACAAGGAGCAGCCATTTACACTCACCTGGAATCCAACAAGGAGCAGCCATTTACGCTCACCTGGAGTCCAACAAGGAGCAGCCATTTACACTCACCTGGAGTAAAACAAGGAGCAGCCATTTACACTCACCTGGAGTCCAACAAGGAGCAGCCATTTACACTCACCTGGAGTCCAACAAGGAGCAGCCATTTACACTCACCTGGAGTCCAACAAGGAGCAGCCATTTACACTCACCTGGAGTAAAACAAGGAGCAGCCATTTACACTCACCTGGAGTCCAACAAGGAGCAGACATTTACGCTCACCTGGAGTCCAACAAGGAGCAGCCATTTACACTCACCTGGAGTCCAACAAGGAGCAGCCATTTACACTCACCTGGAGTCCAACAAGGAGAAGCAATTTACACTCGCCTGGAGCACACAAGGAGCAGCCATTTACGCTCGCCTGGAGTCCAACAAGGAGCAGCCATTTACGCTCGGCGGGAGTCCAACAAGGAGAAGCAATTTACACTCACCTGGAGTCCAACAAGGAGCAGCCATTTACGCTCGCCTGGAGTCCAACAAGGAGAAGCAATTTACACTCACCTGGAGTCCAACAAGGAGCAGCCATTTACGCTCGCCTGGAGTCCAACAAGGAGAAGCAATTTACACTCACCTGGAGTCCAACAAGGAGCAGCAATTTACGTTCACCTGGAGTCCAACAAGAAGCAGCAATTTACGCTCACCTGGAGTCCAACAAGGAGCAGCCAAGTTTTGGTTCTAGCTAGTAGAGGGCTGCAGTGGGGGAAGTTGATCATAGTCCAGGAAGGTCCCATTATAATCCTGTTGGATGTTTTGACAGGAAGCATTTAAAGATGCCTAGAGTCTATTGGAATCCTTATGCAGTTCAAAGTGCAGGTCAAAGTTCACATGTTTTATTTCTTCATGAAGAGTAACAATCCTTTCTTTAGCTGCATCCAGGTTTATATATTTTTCACAAATAAAGGTCCATCAGACCTTTTCCCGTGACAACAACAAACATTTAACATTTTATATTTTGTTTATTTATATCATCCCTTTCAGATTCAAATGAGGTTTCACTGCTGCACGCTGACAGTCCAAGGGAACAAACGGGGACTTCCACGCTCCCTCCATGGCCACAGACTCCCCCACCAGCCCCCTGCACAGCTGTCTGTCTCTTGCTGAATGTGAGAGTGAGAGAGAAGCGCAGGGGGCCGAGCTACTCACCGACCCGGCTGTATGTTATCGTTCGGTATACTGTAGCCTCTCAGAGCCGTGTCTGTAGTCTTGGGGGATACAAAACATACAATTACAGCACGTAATGGACAACAATCGAAGTCACCCTCATATGCTGGAAATGAGCACTTTCCTTCAGTAGTTGTATGAGTTGAGCTCTTTGTTGCCTGGCAACCTGGTTGTTGGTATCCAGCTACTAATAAACCAGCTACTGAAGCGTTTGGGTTGAAAAGTTGAATGATAAAAGTTGGGCGAGGAAAAAACTAAGACGTTGGTAAATATGTTAAATGCAGAGTTTTGATTAAACGGTTATTAAAAGTAAAAAAGGAAAAGTCCATTATTATGATATACTGTATATATATATATATATTTATTAACATCAAATCAATACAAAAATACATTGGGAACACAAGTATATTTAAAGAATATACAATGGACATTTAGGCTAGGGGCGGGGCTAGGGGCGGGGCGGGGCCTGGGGCTGGGTTAGGGGCGGGTCTGAGGGGGGTACCATATCACATTACCCAAGGACCACAGTTATCATTCTAACATGTTTTTGTTAGTAATTGTCTTAAAATATAGTTCAGTTTCTTCTTGTAATGTAAGATAATGTGGTGTTTTGTTTCCAAATTTACATTTGTGACTATGAAATTTGGCAAAAAATAATGAAATGAATTACATAAAATTGTTTCAATTTATTTCTATCATAGGTAAAGAATCCAAGCTGTACGTCAAATCAAATCAAATTGTATTGGTCACATACACGTGTTTAACAGATGTTATTGGTCACATACACGTGTTTAACAGATGTTATTGGTCACATACACGTGTTTAACAGATGTTATTGGTCACATACACGTGTTTAACAGATGTTATTGGTCACATACGTGTTTAACAGATGTTATTGGTCACATACGTGTTTAACAGATGTTATTGGTCACATACACGTGTTTAACAGATGTTATTGGTCACATACAAGTGTTTAGCAGATGTTATTGGTCACATACGTGTTTAACAGATGTTATTGGTCACATACACGTGTTTAACAGATGTTATTGGTCACATACAAGTGTTTAGCAGATGTTATTGGTCACATACGTGTTTAACAGATGTTATTGGTCACATACGTGTTTAACAGATGTTATTGGTCACATACAAGTGTTTAGCAGATGTTATTGGTCACATACACGTGTTTAACAGATGTTATTGGTCACATACACGTGTTTAACAGATGTTATTGGTCACATACAAGTGTTTAGCAGATGTTATTGGTCACATACGTGTTTAACAGATGTTATTGGTAACATACTTGTTTAACAGATGTTATTGGTCACATACGTGTTTAACAGATGTTATTGGTCACATACACGTGTTTAACAGATGTTATTGGTCACACACATGTGTTTTACAGATGTTATTGGTCACATACGTGTTTAACAGATGTTATTGGTCACATACGTGTTTAACAGATGTTATTGTTCACATATGTGTTTAACAGATGTTATTGGTCACATACAAGTGTTTAGCAGATGTTATTGGTCACATACGTGTTTAACAGATGTTATTGGTAACATACTTGTTTAACAGATGTTATTGGTCACATACGTGTTTAACAGATGTTATTGGTCACATACACGTGTTTAACAGATGTTATTGGTCACACACATGTGTTTTACAGATGTTATTGGTCACATACGTGTTTAACAGATGTTATTGGTCACATACGTGTTTAACAGATGTTATTGTTCACATATGTGTTTAACAGATGTTATTGGTCACAAACGTGTTTAACAGATGTTATTGGTCACATACAAGTGTTTAACAGATGTTATTGGTCACATACGTGTTTAACAGATGTTATTGGTCACATACACATGTTTAACAGATGTTATTGGTCACATACAAGTGTTTAGCAGATGTTATTGGTCACATATGTGTTTAACAGATGTTATTGGTCACAAACGTGTTTAACAGATGTTATTGGTCACATACACGTGTTTAACACATGTTATTGGTCACATACGTGCTTAACAGATGTTATTGGTCACATACGTGTTTAACAGATGTTATTGGTCACATACAAGTGTTTAGCAGATGTTATTGGTCGCATACGTGTTTAACAGATGTTATTGGTCACATACAGGTGTTTAGCAGATGTTATTGGTCTCATACACGTGTTTAGCAGATGTTATTGGTCACATACGTGTTTAACAGATGTTATTGGTCACATATGTGTTTAACAGATGTTATTGGTCACATACAAGTGTTTAACAGATGTTATTGGTCACATACGTGTTTAACAGATGTTATTGGTCACATACAGGTGTTTAGCATATGTTATTGGTCGCATACGTGTTTAACAGATGTTATTGGTCACATACACGTGTTTAACAGATGTTATTGGTCACATACAAGTGTTTAGCAGATGTTATTGGTCACATACGTGTTTAACAGATGTTATTGGTCACATACGTGTTTAACAGATGTTATTGGTCACATACGTGTTTAACAGATGTTATTGGTCACATACGTGTTTAACAGATGTTATTGGTCACATACTTGTTTAACAGATGTTATTGGTCACATACGTGTTTAACAGATGTTATTGGTCACATACGTGTTTAACAGATGTTATTGGTCACATACAAGTGTTTAACAGATGCTATTGGTCACATACGTGTTTAACAGATGTTATTGGTCACATACACGTGTTTAACAGATGTTATTGGTCACATACGTGTTTAGCAGATGTTATTGCTGGTGCAGCGAAATGCTTGTACTTCTAGTTCCAACAGTGCAGTAATATCTAACAAATAATCTAACAATTCCACATCTACCTAATACACACAAATCTAAGGAAAGGAATGGATTTAAGAATATACAAATATATGGACGAGCAAATTCAGAGCTGCATAGACTAAGATATAGTATAGAGTACAGTATATACATATGAAATGAGTAATACATAGACTAAGATACAGTATAGAGTACAGTATATACATATGTGTAAACATTATTGTATTGGCATTACTAAAGTAATGCTGTGTAAGCATTACTAGTGTTCCATTTATTAAAGTGGCCAATGATTTCAAGTCTGACTTTACATCTCTACATAATAGTGTCAAATCTTCATAAACGTGTTCAATTATAAATCTACTGACGTCTTGCCACAGATTCCTTACATGAATACAATGCCAAAAAAAGACGCAGGTAGCCAAGATGCAACAAACAGCAACAAGCAGAACGACTCGGAAGGGCATTTGCAGAGTAGGCGTGTTTAAAAAAAAATAAAAATGTACGAAATTCAGTTTATTTTTATCCTCCAAAATGATGCCGATGACAAGCTTACCCATAACATGATGCAGCCACATACATGGTGATTCAAAACATTATTTAACTTTGACATTATGAGGTACCCTGTGTAGGCCAAAGAGACATAATCTAAATTTAATCCATATTAAATTCAAAAAGAACATTTGGAAAAGGTCAAAGGGTGTGAACTGTCTGAAGTCACTGTGTGTATTTGATCAATTACATTTACGTTTGATACATAAGTATATTTAAAACCAAATCATTTTGCTCAAGTAGTACTAAATGTAATCAAAAATACAATCTATGTCATTCCTAAGGGTTAGTATTTATCATTAGAGGCCATGATAACTATAGCTATAACTATAACACCATAACTAGTAATGCTGCATACTCAAAGAAAGCTTAAAATCTCAACTTTCTGGTCAAATTTGTTATTAACTTGTTCACGCTACAGGTGCCCCTAGGGGAACCACGCCCCCCCACTCAACTCAAACCGTCGCGCACAGAATGCAAAAATATTCTTAGAAATATTTAACCTCCACACATTAACAAGTCCAATAGCACAAATGAAAGATAAACACCTTGTTCATCTACCCAGCGAGTCAGATTTCTAAAATGTTTTACGGCGAAAACATAGCACATATGTATATCAAACCACCACAAAGTCACAGACGATATGCAGCCATTTTGTCAAACAAAAGATGCAATCACAAACGCAGGATTACAAAGAAAAATAATTCACATAATTGCTGAGGTGTTGTAACTTCTGAGGCTCCAGCACTCAGTACAAATATTATAAATATTTGATATGACTAAACTGGATGAATAAGGCTTGAAATTACTCATAAGCTTTATAAATATAGTATATTCAAATTATAAAATGACTAAGTATAGGATTTAACCTTCCTTATGAGTGTAAAATACATATTTGTATGTTGTTTTATCTATTCCCTATTTTCTAAAGGTCTTGATCAAAGCCCCTATCACTGTGAATGTCTCACAGAGCTCTAGCTTCCTGAACTCGTTACGGACTCGTCATTCTTATTATATTAATTTTGTCTATGACAAATAGAAAGTATTTTCTGGTTAAAAGCCAGGAATGATTTGAGATGAAAGGGTATACATGGATCTCTGAATGTGCTACAGTGATGAAACCACTTTCCCAGCAGCGCTGTAAGGAACAGAAACGTGCTTTGTTCAGCCATGAGTTGATGGACAGTCGGAAGAAAGAATAAAATGGTAGGCGTGCCCAGCTTCAAGTGGATTCAGATTTCACATCCTGTCACACAGGCTCAGAAAATATATTACTGTGTCCGTGGGAACCACGCTTTCGCTCAATTTAATCCATTTCGATCTTCGATCTACATTTCGATCTACGATTTACAATCAAATACATCGGCTGGAACCAGAACCAGGCAGGTCCCCTAACCTGGGAATTTATATCTACACTACACTACACCTCACTACACTACACCTCACAACACTACACCTCACCTCACCACACCACACTACATCTCACTATACTACACCTCACTACACTACACCACACTACACCTCACTACACTTCACTACACCTCACTACAATAAACTACACCTCACTACACTTCACTACACCTCACTACAATATACTACACCTCACTACACTTCACTACACCTCACTACACCAAACTACACCTCACTACACATCACCACACCTCGCCTCACCAGACTAAACCTCACTACACCTCACTACACCTCACTTCACCAAAATATCACTACACCTCACTACACTACACTCCACCTCACTTCATTTCACTACACCTCACTACACTACACATCAGTACACTTCACTACACTACACTTCACATGACTACACTACACTTCATTTCACTACACCTCACTACACTACACATCAGTACACTTCACCACAACACACTACACTACACCTCACTACACCTCACTAAACCTCACTACACTACACCTCACTACACTACACTACACCTCACCACACCTCACCACATCTCACTACACTACACATCACTACACGACACTCCACTTAGCTACACCCCACTACACTACAACACAGCTCACCACACCCCACTACACTACATTGCACTACACCTCGCCTCACCAGACTAAACCTCGCTACACTACACTACACCTCGCTACACTACACTTCACTACACTAAACCCCACAGCACACCTCACTACACTTCAATTCACCGCACTACACCAAACTACACCTCGCTACACTAAATCTCACTACACCTCACTACACTTCACTACACTACACTAAACCCCACACTACACCTCACTACACTTCAATTCACTTCACTACACCAAACTACACCTAACAGCACTACAATACACCTCACTACACTACACCTCACTACACCTCACTACACTACACTTCACTACACTTCACTGCACCTCACTACACCTCACTACACCTCACTGCACCTCACTACACTTCACTACACCTCACTACACCTCACTACACTACACCTCACTTCACTACACCTCACTACACCTCACTACACTACACCTCACTTCACTACACCTCACTACACTTCACTGCACCTCACTACACTACACCTCACTACACTTCACTGCACCTCACTACACCTCACTACACTTCACTACACTACACTACACTTCACTACACTACACTACACCTCACTACACTACACTGCACTGCACTGCACTACACTACACTTCACTTCACTACACTACACTTCACTACACTACACTACACTACACTACACTACACCACACTACACATCACTACACTACACCTCACTACACTTCACTGCACCTCACTACACTACACTACACTTCACTACACTACACTACACCTCACTACACTACACTACACTACACTACACTTCACTACACTACACTACACTACAGCTCACTACACTACACTACACTACACTTCACTACACTTCACCACACTACACTACACCTCAATACACTTCACTGCACCTCACTACACCTCACTACACTACACTACACTTCACTACACTACACTTCACTACACTACACTACACCTCACTACACTACACTACACCTCACTACACTACACTACACTACACTTCACTACACTACACTTCACTACACTTCACTACACTACACTTCACCACACTACACTACACTACACCTCACTACACTTCACTGCACCTCACTATACTTCACTACACTTCACTACACTACACTACACTTCACTGCACTACACTACACTTCACTACACTACACCTAACTACACTACACTACACCTCACTACACTACACTGCACTACACTACACTACACTTCACTACACTACACTACACTACACTTCACTACACTACACTACACTACACCTCACTACACTTCACTACACTACACTACACTACACTACACTACACTACACTACACTACTCTACACCTCACTACACTACACCTCACTACACTTCACTGCACCTCACTACACTACACTACACTTCACTACACTACACTACACTTCACTACACTACACCTCACTGCACTACACTACACCTCACTACACCACACTACACTACACTACAGCTCACTACACTACACTACACTACACTTCACTACACTTCACTACACTACACTACACTACAGTTCACTACACTACACTTCACTGCACTACACCTCACTACACTTCACTGCACCTCACTACACTACACTACACTTCACTACACTACACTACACTTCACTACACTACACCTCACTGCACTACACTACACCTCACTACACCACACTACACTACACTACAGCTCACTACACTACACTACACTACACTTCACTACACTTCACTACACTACACTACACTACAGTTCACTACACTACACTTCACTGCACCTCACTACACCTCACTACACTACACTACACTTCACTATACTACACTACACCTCACTACACTACACTACACCTCACTACACTACACTACACTGCACTACACTACACTACACTACACCTCACTACACTACACCTCACTACACTTCACTGCACCTCACTGCACTACACTACACTACACTACACTACACTTCACTACACTACACTACACTACACTTCACTACACTAGACCTCACTACACTACACTACACTTCACTAGACTTCACTACACTACACTTCACTACACTACACTACACTTCACTACACTACACTACATTACACTACACTACAGTACGGCCCATGATTACAGTGGTGTCCTGCTCCACAGACTCCTATTTGTGACCCACCACTCCACCGGGCAGTCAAAGACCCTGAAGAACCCAGGACAGCACGGCTGTTACCTCACTATGGCCCTCCTCTCCACCGTGCAGTCAAAGACCCTGAAGAACCCAGCACAGCACGGCTGTTACCTCACTATGGCCCTCCTCTCCACCGGGCAGTCAAAGACCCTGAAGAACCCAGGACAGCACGGCTGTTACCTCACTATGGCCCTCCTCTCCACCGGGCAGTCAAAGACCCTGAAGAACCCAGCACAGCACGGCTGTTACCTCACTATGGCCCTCCTCTCCACCGGCAGTCAGAGACCCTGAAGAACCCAGGACAGCACGGCTGTTACCTCACTATGGCCCTCCTCTCCACCAGGCAGTCAAAGACCCTGAAGAACCCAGGACAGCACGGCTGTTACCTCACTATGGCCCTCCTCTCCACCGGGCAGTCAAAGACCCTGAAGAACCCAGCACAGCACGGCTGTTACCTCACTATGGCCCTCCTCTCCACCGGCAGTCAGAGACCCTGAAGAACCCAGGACAGCACGGCTGTTACCTCACTATGGCCCTCCTCTCCACCAGGCAGTCAGAGACCCTGAAGAACCCAGCACAGCATGGCTGTTACCTCACTATGGCCCTCCTCTCCACCGTGCAGTCAGAGACCCTGAAGAACCCAGCACAGCACGGCTGTTACCTCACTATGGCCCTCCTCTCCACCAGGCAGTCAGAGACCCTGAAGAACCCAGCACAGCACGGCTGTTACCTCACTATGGCCCTCCTCTCCACCGGGCAGTCAGAGACCCTGAAGAACCCAGCACAGCACGGCTGTTACCTCACTATGGCCCTCCTCTCCACCGGGCAGTCAGAGACCCTGAAGAACCCAGCACAGCACGGCTGTTACCTCACTATGGCCCTCCTCTCCACCGGGCAGTCAGAGACCCTGAAGGACCCAGCACAGCACGGCTGTTACCTCACTATGGCCCTCCTCTCCACCGGGCAGTCAAAGACCCTGAAGGACCCAGGACAGCACGGCTGTTACCTCACTATGGCCCTCCTCTCCACCGGGCAGTCAAAGACCCTGAAGGACCCAGGACAGCACGGCTGTTACCTCACTATGGCCCTCCTCTCCACCGGGCAGTCAGAGACCCTGAAGAACCCAGGACAGCACGGCTGTTACCTCACTATGGCCCTCCTCTCCACCAGGCAGTCAGAGACCCTGAAGAACCCAGCACAGCACGGCTGTTACCTCACAGATCCAAATCATGATAACTCAAACACTAATTTACACAGTAGCATTCTTACTTATACACACTTCTTCCAAAGTGCACACTTTATTCGAAGGGTGGAGAATCAGGATGTAGCCATGTTCCAAACCAGCTCTACCCATGAGACACTGCAGCTGTTTACCCACAGTGCTTAGTTTGTAAATCGGGTGGTCCTGGAACAAAAAGTGATCGATATGATGGTGCATGAGAACACATACTGGTGGCAGAGAGCAGTAGAGTTGAAGCACTTATAGTTGAACACATGGGGAACATTTTCAGTAGAATAAGGTCTGGGAAAAATGTGTCCCTTTTATCAACGCATTTCATGCAGTTCTACGACATTTCACACGGCTGGAGACTTTGGCAGAATATTTTTAATGCAGCACAAACGATCGTAATGACAGACTACTTTGACACTGACAAACTGAGAATCAGAGATCAATAAAAACGACTTTGAATCCATCAATATCCTGGCCGAGGTGTGTGGAGACACATTGTAAGCTACTGTATGAGGAGGAAATGATAGTCCTAAAATTCTTCCCAGTTTCATTCATTCACACGACGCGCAGCTTCACTCCCAGGTGCTGGCAGGTAGTGCTCCTTCCAGAAGCCTTTCTCTCTTGTTTTACTTTGTAAAACAATAGTTGGAAGTTGGTCAACTATTTTGGTGGCCAACAGCAGACAGGTTCCTCTTCTCTTTTCAGCAGGAGCCATTTGCTTTCCAACCTGTGATTCCCTGCGACTGTATTTGAAGTATTGTGATAAGGCCTGTTGTCTGCATGCTGTTTTTATATAACAGATTTACCACGTGTTCCCGACTGTAGACTATAACTGGCTATTCTGAATGATTTCATTTCCTTCTGAAAAGACAGCAGTAATTGTATAATGTTGGCAAATGTATTTGACTTTCTCAGGGGTTCTGCAGCTCCTAAGGAACACTTTACGCAGCTATGATCCTATAAGGAAATAAATGATGAAGTGAAACACTTGAGGGCTGATATTTGCAGGCTCATGTCTATCAGAGCTGAGAGAATGAGAGAGATGATAGAACAGGAATCTCATTCCAGTTCACACATGTACATATTCTCTATCCCCTTACACTGTGTACAAGACAGTAGTTTAGGAATTGTTAGTTAGATTACTTGTTGGTTATTACTGCATTGTCGGAACTAGAAGCACAAGCATTTCGCTACACTCGCATTAACATCTGCTAACCATGTGTATGTGACAAATAAAATTTGATTTGATTTGATTCGGGATGCTGGGGGGGGGGGGGGGGCAGGAGAATTAAGTCAAATTAACTTTGTCTGTTTGTAACATCTTTAATTTAACATTTTTACATTGCAAAAGTGAAAATTATTTTTCATGCCATGAGAGACACCGGATCTGACCAAATATGTTCAGGAACAAAACAGTCCAGAATGGAGAAGTGTCCTATCCTGTTCCGGCTGGATCCAGCTCAAATTCAGCACCCATAAACCCCTGCAGAGTAGGGTGATTGGACAGCCTCCTCATGCAAAGTAGTGATTGGACAGCCTCCTCATGCAGAGTAGTGATTGGACAGCCTCCTCCTGGAGAATAGTGATTGGACAGCCTCCTCCTGCAGAGTAGTGATTGGACAGCCTCCTCCTGGAGAGTGATTGGAGAGCCTCCTGCAGAGACCCAGGCTTCCTGACTGTAGTCGTATAGCAGGAGGAAGAAAACAACTTTATTTATCCATGATAGAAAAGACTGAATTAATTATTCAATAACTTCTAGCACCGTCCCCACAGAGAAAACAGCATCTGTTGTTTAGAATGAACACACAACACGCAGCCACCGGCACATACACACACACACACACACACACACACACACACACACACACACACACACACACACACACACACACACACACACACACACACACACACACACACACACACACACACACACACACACACACACAAAAGGAATCTAGTTAGAAACTCTCACATCCCTCCCAGAGAACACAGTCACAAACACGAGTCACAGTAGTACATCATCTTGTCTCAGTAACACAGCATCTAGTCACAGTAGTACAGCATCTAGTCACAGTAACACATCATCTAGTCACAGTAACACAGCATCTAGTCACAGTAGTACAGCATCGTGTCACAGTAACACAACATCTAGTCACAGTAGTACAGCATCGTGTCACAGTAACACAACATCTAGTCACAGTAACACAGAATCTAGTCTCAGTAACACAGCATCTAGTCACAGTAGTACAGCATCTAGTCACAGTAACACAGCATCTAGTCACAGTAACACAGCATCTAGTCACAGTAACACAGCATCTAGTCACAGCAGTACGGCATCGTGTCACAGTAACACAGCATCTAGTCACAGTAACACAACATCTAGTCACAGTAACACAGCATCTAGTCTCAGTAACACAGCATCTAGTTACAGTAGTACAACATCTAGTCATAGTAGTACAGCATCTAGTCACAGTAGTGCAGCAACTTGTCACAGTAGTACTGCATCTAGTCACAGTAACACAGCATCTAGTCAGAGTAACACAGCATCTAGTCACAGTAGTACTGCATCTAGTCACAGTAGTACTGCATCTAGTCACAGGAACACAGCATCTAGTCACATCAGTACAGCATCTAGTCACAGTAACACAGAATCTAGTCACAGTAACACAGCATCGTGTCACAGTAGTACAGCATCTAGTCACAGTAACACAGCATCTAGTCACAGTAACACATCATCTAGTCACAGTAGTACAGCAACATGTCACAGTAACACAACATCTAGTCACAGTAACAAAGCATCTAGTCACAGTAACACAGCATCTAGTCACAGAGGTACAACATCTAGTCACAGTAACACAGCATCTAGTCACAGTAACACAGCATCTAGTCACAGTAGTACAGCATCTAGTCACAGTAACACAGCATCTAGTCACAGTAGTACAGCATCTAGTCACAGTAACACAGCATCTAGTCACAGTAACAGAATCTAGTCTCAGTAACACAGCATCTAGTCACAGTAGTACAGCATCTAGTCACAGTAACACAGCATCTAGTCACAGTAACACAGCATCTAGTCACAGCAGTACAGCATCGTGTCACAGTAACACAGCATCTAGTCACAGTAACACAACATCTAGTCACATCAGTACAGCATCGTGTCACAGTAACACAGCATCTAGTCACAGTAACACAGCATCTAGTCACAGTAACACAGCATCTAGTCACATCAGTACAGCATCGTGTCACAGTAACACAGCATCTAGTCACAGTAACACAACATCTAGTCACAGTAACACAGCATCTAGTCTCAGTAACACAGCATCTAGTTACAGTAGTACAGCATCTAGTCACAGTAGTACATCATCTAGTCACAGTAACACAGCATCTAGTCACAGTAACACAGCATCTAGTCACATCAGTACAGCATCGTGTCACAGTAACACAGCATCTAGTCACAGTAACACAACATCTAGTCACAGTAACACAGCATCTAGTCTCAGTAACACAGCATCTAGTTACAGTAGTACAGCATCTAGTCACAGTAGTACATCATCTAGTCACAGTAACACAGCATCTAGTCAGAGTAACACAGCATCTAGTCACAGTAACACAGCATCTAGTTACAGTAGTACATCATCTAGTCACAGTAACACAGCATCTAGTCTCAGTAACACAGCATCTAGTTACAGTAGTACAGCATCTAGTCACAGTAGTACATCATCTAGTCACAGTAACACAGCATCTAGTCAGAGTAACACAGCATCTAGTCACAGTAACACAGCATCTAGTTACAGTAGTATAGCATCTAGTCACAGTAACACAGCATCTAATCACAGTAACACAACATCTAGTCACAGTAACACAGCATCTTGTCACAGCAGTACAGCATCTAGTCACAGTAGTATAGCATCTAGTCACAGTAACACAGCATCTAGTCACAGTAGTACAGTGTCAAAGCACAGTAGTACAGCATCTAGTCACAGTAACACAGCATCTAGTCACAGTAGTACAGAATTGAGTCTCAGTAACACAGCATCTAGTCACAGTAACACAGCATCTAGTCACAGTAGTACTGCATCTAGTCACAGGAACACAGCATCTAGTCACAGTAGTACAGAATTGAGTCTCAGTAACACAGCATCTAGTCACAGTAACACAGCATCTAGTCACAGTAGTACAGCATCTAGTCAAAGCAGTACAGCATCTAGTCACAGTAACACAGAATCTAGTCACTGTAGTACAGCATCTAGTCACAGTAGTACAGCATCGTGTCACAGTAACACAGCATCTAGTCACAGTAGTACAGCATCTAGTCACAGTAACACAGCATCTAGTCACAGTAACACATCATCTAGTCACAGCAGTACAGCATCGTGTCACAGTAACACAGCATCTAGTCACAGTAACACAACATCTAGTCACAGTAGTACAGCATCTAGTCACAGTAACACAGCATCTAGTCACAGTAACACATCATCTAGTCACAGCAGTACAGCATCGTGTCACAGTAACACAGCATCTAGTCACAGTAACACAACATCTAGTCACAGTAACACAGCATCTAGTCTCAGTAACACAGCATCTAGTTACAGTAGTACAACATCTAGTCACAGTAGTACAGCATCTAGTCACAGTAGTGCAGCATCTTGTCACAGTAGTACTGCATCTAGTCACAGTAACACAGCATCTAGTCAGAGTAACACAGCATCTAGTCACAGTAGTACTGCATCTAGTCACAGGAACACAGCATCTAGTCACAGTAACACAGCATCGTGTCACAGTAGTACAGCATCTAGTCAAAGCAGTACAGCATCTAGTCACAGTAACACAGCATCTAATCACAGTAAAACAGTCCAGTCACAGTAACACATCATCTAGTCCCAGTAGTACAGCAACTTGTCACAGTAACACAACATCTAGTCACAGTAACAAAGCATCTAGTCACAGTAACACAGCATCTAGTCACAGTAGTACAACATCTAGTCACAGTAGTACAGCATCTAGTCACAGTAACACAGCATCTAGTCACAGTAACAGAATCTAGTCTCAGTAACACAGCATCTAGTCACAGTAGTACAGCATCTAGTCACAGTAACACAGCATCTAGTCACAGTAACACAGCATCTAGTCACAGCAGTACAGCATCGTGTCACAGTAACACAGCATCTAGTCACAGTAACACAACATCTAGTCACAGTAACACAGCATCTAGTCTCAGTAACACAGCATCTAGTCACAGTAGTACATAATCTAGTCTCAGTAACACAGCATCTAGTCACAGTAGTACAGCATCTAGTCACAGTAACACAGCATCTAGTCACAGTAACACAGCATCTAGTCACATCAGTACAGCATCGTGTCACAGTAACACAGCATCTAGTCACAGTAACACAACATCTAGTCACAGTAACACAGCATCTAGTCTCAGTAACACAGCATCTAGTTACAGTAGTACAGCATCTAGTCACAGTAGTACATCATCTAGTCACAGTAACACAGCATCTAGTCACAGTAACACAGCATCTAGTCACATCAGTACAGCATCGTGTCACAGTAACACAGCATCTAGTCACAGTAACACAACATCTAGTCACAGTAACACAGCATCTAGTCTCAGTAACACAGCATCTAGTTACAGTAGTACAGCATCTAGTCACAGTAGTACATCATCTAGTCACAGTAACACAGCATCTAGTCAGAGTAACACAGCATCTAGTCACAGTAACACAGCATCTAGTTACAGTAGTACATCATCTAGTCACAGTAACACAGCATCTAGTCTCAGTAACAAAGCATCTAGTTACAGTAGTACAGCATCTAGTCACAGTAGTACATCATCTAGTCACAGTAACACAACATCTAGTCACAGTAACACAGCATCTTGTCACAGCAGTACAACATCTAGTCACAGTAGTATATCATCTAGTCACAGTAACACAGCATCTAGTCAGAGTAACACAGCATCTAGTCACAGTAACACAGCATCTAGTTACAGTAGTACATCATCTAGTCACAGTAACACAGCATCTAGTCTCAGTAACAAAGCATCTAGTTACAGTAGTACAGCATCTAGTCACAGTAGTACATCATCTAGTCACAGTAACACAACATCTAGTCACAGTAACACAGCATCTTGTCACAGCAGTACAACATCTAGTCACAGTAACACAGCATCTAGTCACAGTAACACAGCATCTAGTCACAGTAACACAACATCTAGTCACAGTAACACAGCATCTTGTCACAGTAGTACAGCATCTAGTCACAGTAACACAGCATCTAGTCACAGTAACACAGCATCGTGTCACAGTAGTACAGCATCGAATCACAGTAACACAGCATCTAGTCACAGTAACACAGCATCTAGTCACAGTAACACAGCATCTAGTCACAGTAGTACAGCATCTAATCACAGTAACACAGCATCGAGTCACAGTAACACAGCATCGTGTCACAGTAGTACAGCATCTAGTCACAGCAGTACAGCATCTAGTCACAGTAACACAGCATCTAGTCACAGTAACACAGCATCTAGTCACAGTAACAAAGATCCGGTCACAGCAGCACAGCATCTAATCACAGTAAAACAGTCCAGTCACAGTAACACATCATCTAGTCACAGTAACAAAGCATCTAGTCACAGTAACACAGCATCTAGTCACAGAGGTACAACATCTAGTCACAGTAGTACAGCATCTAGTCACAGTAAAACAGCATCTAGTCTCATTAACACAGCATCTAGTCACAGCAGTACAGCATCGTGTCACAGTAACACAGCATCTAGTCACAGTAACACAACATCTAGTCACAGTAACACAGCATCTAGTCTCAGTAACACAGCATCTAGTCACAGTAGTACAGCATCTAGTCACAGTAGTACAGTGTCAAAGCACAGTAGTACAGAATCGAGTCACAGTAACACAGCATCTAGTCACAGTAGTACAGCATCTAGTCACAGTATTACTGTGTCAAGTCACAGTAGTACAGCATTTAGTCACAGTAACACAGCATCTAGTCACAGTAGTACAGCATCTAGTCACAGTATTACTGTGTCAAGTCACAGTAGTACAGCATTTAGTCACAGTAACACAGCATCTAGTCACAGTATTACTGTGTCAAGTCACAGTAGTACAGCATTTAGTCACAGTAGTACACCATCTATTCCCAGTAGTACAGGCATTGAGCTCATAATTCTAAAGCCCATACTACTCTCAGAGGGACTGACTGTGCCTTGTGGTAATTACTTGGTTTGCTAGAAAATAAACTAGGTTAGAATATTGTTTTCAATTCATCCTACACACCCAAATACTGACTGATTGTATAAAACCAGAGGTGACAGAGTGAGTTACAATACAGTATGAAGGACATGGGACAAAATAAATCTAGACATTTAGCATGTTTTATTTATTTAACCCTTATTTTAAGAGGGTTCATGTTGAGAACTTGGTCTCTTGTACAAAAGAGCCCTGCAGAAATCAAACCACAGACGTATCAAACACAAGACGTCTGCTGTGCTGGGAACATACAGTATCTGTACATGTCTAACTCAACTACATGGTACCCCTGCACATCCAGTCTGTACTGGTAACACCTTGATTACAGCCATGTTGTTACCTGGTACTCCCTGTATATAGTCATGTTATTACCTGGTACTCCCTGTATATATCCATATTATTACCTGGTACTCCCTGTATATAGTCATGTTATTACCTGGTTCTCCCTGTATATAGCCATGTTATTACCTGGTACTCCCTGTATATAGCCATGTTATTACCTGGTACTCCCTGTATATATCGTGTTATTACCTGGTACTCCCTGTATATAGCCATGTTATTACCTGATACTCCCTGTATATAACCATGTTATTACCTGGTACTCCCTGTATATAGCCATGTTATTACCTGGTACTCCCTGTATATATCCATGATATTACCTGGTACTCCCTGTATATAGCCATGTTATTACCTGGTACTCCCTGTATATATCATGTTATTAGCTGGTACTCCCTGTATATAGCCATGTTATTACCTGGTACTCCCTGTATATAACCATGTTATTACCTGGTACTCCCTGTATATAGCCATGTTATTACCTGGTACTCCCTGTATATAGCCATGTTATTAGCTGGTACTCCCTGTATATAACCATGTTATTACCTGGTACTCCCTGTATATAGCCATGTTGTTACCTGGTACTGTCTGTATATAGCCATGTTATTACCTGGTACTCCCTGTATATAGCCATGTTATTACCTGGTACTCCCTGTATATAGTCATGTTATTCCCTGGTACTCCCTGTATATATCCATGTTATTACCTGGTACTCCCTGTATATAGTCATGTTATTACCTGGTACTCCCTGTATATAGCCATGTTATTACCTGGTACTTCCTGTATATAGTCATGTTATTACCTGGTACTTCCTGTATATAGCCATGTTATTACCTGTTACTTCCTGTATATAGTCATGGTATTACCTGGTAGTGCCTGTATATAGTAATGTTATTACCTGGTACTCCCTTTAAATAGCCATGTTATTACCTGTTACTTCCTGTATATAGTCATGGTATTACCTGGTAGTGCCTGTATATATCCATGTTATTATCTGGTACTCCCTTTAAATAGCCATGTAATTACCTGGTACTCCCTGTATATAGCCATGTTATTACCTGGTACTCCCTGTATATAGTCATGTTATTACCTGGTACTCCCTGTATTTAGTCATGTTATTACCTGGTACTCCTGCATATAACCATGTTATTACCTGGTACTCCCTGTATATAGCCATGTTATTACCTGGTACTCCCTGTATATAACCATGTTATTACCTGGTACTCCCTGTATATAGCCATGTTATTACCTGGTACTCCCTTTATATAGCCATGTTATTACCTGGTACTCCCTGTATATAGCCATGTTATTACCTGGTACTCCCTGTATATAGCCATGTTATTACCTGGTACTCTCTGTATATAGCCATGTTATTAAATGGTACTCCCTGTATATATCCATGTTATTACCTGGTACTCCCTCTATATAGTCATGTTATTACCTGGTACTCCCTGTATATATCATGTTATTACCTGGTACTCCCTGTATATAGCCATGTTATTACCTGGTACTCCCTGTATATAGCCATGTTATTAAATGGTACTCCCTGTATATATCCATGTTATTACCTGGTATTCCCTGTATATAGCCATGTTATTACCTGGTACTCCCTGTATATAACCATGTTATTACCTGGTACTCCCTGTATATAGCCATGTTATTACCTGGTACTCCCTGTATATATCCATGTTATTACCTGGTACTCCTTGTATATAGCCATGTTATTACCTGGTAATCCCTGTATATATCATGTTATTACCTGGTACTCCCTGTATATAACCATGTTATTACCTGGTACTCCCTGTATATAGCCATGTTATTACCTGATACTCCCTGTATATAGCCATGTTATTACCTGGTACTATATCCATGTTATTACCTGGTACTCCCTGTATTTAGCCATGTTATTACCTGGTACTCCCTGTATATAACCATGTTATTACCTGGTACTCCCTGTATATAGCCATGTTATTACCTGGTACTCCCTGTATATAGCCACGTTATTACCTGGTACTATATCCATGTTATTACCTTGTACTCCCTGTATATAGCCATATTATTACCTGGTACTCCCTGTATATAGCCATGTTATTACCTGGTACTCCCTGTATATAGCCATGTTATTACCTGGTACTCCCTGTATATAGTCATGTTATTACTTGGTACTATAGTCATGTTATTACCTGGTACTCCCTGTATATAGTCATGTTATTACCTGGTACTCCCTGTATATAGTCATGTTATTACCTGGTACTATAGTCATGTTATTACCTGGTACTCCCTGTATATAGCCATGTTATTACCTGGTACTCCCTGTATATATCCATGTTATTACCTGGTTCTCCTGCCAATCCACTCTGCACTGGTAACGTTCTACGACCACTACTACCATAGTCAATAGAGTAGTTCCTAGATCAAATCCCTGAGCTGACAAGGTACAATCTGTCGTTCTGCCCCTGAACAAGGCAGTTAACCCACTGTTACTAGGCCGTCATTGAAAATAAGAATTTGATCTTAACTGACTTCCCTAGTTAAAGAAAGGTAAAATATATATATATGCATGTATTTTTTTAACTGCTACCACTATCAGTATAGTAGGGTTTACTGTAGTAACACTGTACATATAACACCTTCACCAGACGGACAGATTATGCTTCAACAGCTTTGTGAGTTCAGGTCAGAAAAGCCACAAAGACCCCAGTTTCTACATTACAGCCAGTGGTCTAGTACATGTTGTGGTCACTGTTTTGTGAGCTAAAACACCATAAGAAAAAAGTTATTCATTATTTTCATACTACATTTATTTAGAAAACCAAAGCAACCTGAAACTGTTAAATGTAGAAAGATTATTATCCTGAAAAAGCAACAGACCAACAGACCTATCATCTAGCAGCATCCAAATGTTGGAATCATCTCCAAAACGAAACACAATATGTCCCAAATGACACCCCATTCCCTACTTAGTGCACTACTTTAGACCAGAGCCCTATGGCAACCTATTCCCTACTTAGTGCACTACTTTAGACCAGAGCCCTATGGCACCCTATTCCCTACATAGTGCACTACTTTAGACCAGAGCCCTATGGCACCCTATTCCCTACATAGTGCACTACTTTAGACCAGAGCCCTACGGCACCCTATTCCCTACATAGTGCACTACTTTAGAGACGAGCCCTATGGCACCCTATTCCCTATTTAGTGCACTATTTTAGACCAGAGCCCTCAATCAACAAGAATAATCATTTGTATATTTTAATATAATTCTGCCCTGTAAATTAAGCTTCATACGTACTTTACAACAAAAACAGAGCATTCTCCTAACTTAGTGCTGAAAAAGGAAAATCTATATTTGATGCTTATTAATTAATCAAATGAACAACTTCAGGTGAAATCAGTTTCAATAAATATGAAATACAACAAGACACTTCAGTGGAGGAGCTTATGTACAGAGAGAGACATTTTGACATTGTGAGTGCGATTTGTTGTATCCTACATGGCACCCTATATAGTGCACTACTTTAGACCAGGGCCCTATGGCACCCTATTCCCTACATAGTGCACTACTGTAGACCAGAGCCCTATTGGCCCAGATTGCTACTGTGATTATAACGCATTCGGGTCCTGCATCACAAATGGTACCCTATTCCTAGAGTGTAGTGCACTACTTTTGACCAAAGTCTTGACCAAAAGTAGTGCACTACGTAGGGAATAGTGTGCCTTGTGGCATGCGGCCCAGGTTTGTGTATCAGCTGAGCGATCCATGGACAAGGCAAGAGTAGTAACAAGGAAAGCAAAGAGAAAGGACCCATACTATTCTACACCTATATTAACACACAGGCCCAGCCTCTTGTAGGATATCAGCACATGTCAAATACAACCGTCATTCTCCCCACAGGAACTGCTTACATTTGTGCTGCTAACTTTTTAAAACACACTAAAACAACTACTTTGTTATTGCTAAGACGTGATGACAGCGGCATATAAACAGACTAGTGATAGAATAGGTTTTAGAAATGCTGTCGAATGAAAACCTTGTAACTCAATTTTGCAATTTTACCATTTTGTATTTATTTGTTTCCAGAAATTGAAAGCAGTAACTCCCCGTAGTGTACTCTCAACACTTCATGAGTCTAGGACAAGAAATTGATTTGAGTTTTTTTTTAACTTTGGAGGTTTCGTAAATTGTTAATGGGAAAATATGCCAGTTTTACCCATTTCCTGAAAATGTTCTGTTGTGGAGAAAATAAGTTTTCATCCGACAGCGACAACAGGAGAGCACCTTTTAACATCAACCCTACTGCCCCTTCGTGATTCTATATTACAACATTGAAGAACATAAAGATTAAACATAACTATTTCAAATCAAAGCTGTTGGATCAAACATCAGGTTGGCTTCTAAGTGTTTGTGACTCTAGGAACGTTGAGGAAACAGACAGTAAAAAATACTTCTCAGGTCAGTTGGGCTACATTCTTTAATCCCACTGTGCCTTTACAGTCCAGGTCTGCCACATGGTTGGTGCAGATAGCAGACCATGTTGATTCCTGGTGCAGATAGCAGACATTAAGTTGATTCCTCTTGGTGCCTCGTGGTGCAGATAAAGGAACAGACATTAAGTTGATTCCTGGTGCCGATAGCAGACAATAAGTTGATTCCTGGTGCCGATAGCAGACAATAAGTTGATTCCTGGTGCCGATAGCAGACAATAAGTTGATTCCTCTTAAGGGGTTGCCCAGGGGACAGAGGGGTTCCCCAGGGGACAGAGAAAGAGGGGTTCCCCAGGGGACAGAGAAAGAGGGATCCCCCGGGACAAAGGGGTTCCCCAGGGGACAGAGAAAGAGGGATCCCCCGGGACAAAGGGGTTCCCCAGGGGACAGAGAAAGAGGGGTTCCCCAGGGGACAGAGAAAGAGGGATCCCCAGGGGACAGAGAAAGAGGGGTTCCCCAGGACAAAGGGGATCCCCAGGGGACAGAGAAAGAGGGGTTCCCCAGGACAAAGGGGTTCCCCAGGGGACAGAGAAAGAGGGGTTCCCCAGGACAAAGGGGATCCCCAGGGGACAGAGAAAGAGGGATCCCCAGGGGACAGAGAAAGAGGGATCCCCCAGGACAAAGGGGATCCCCAGGGGACAGAGAAAGAGGGATCCCCAGGGGACAGAGAAAGAGGGGTTCCCCAGGACGGAGGGATCCCCAGGGGACAGAGAAAGAGGGGTTCCCCAGGGGACAGAGAAAGAGGGGTTCCCCAGGACAAAGGGGTTCCCCAGGGGACAGAGAAAGAGGGGTTCCCCAGGACGGAGGGTTCCCCAGGGGACAGAGAAAGAGGGGTTCCCCAGGGGACAGAGAAAGAGGGGTTCCCCAGGGGACAGAGAAAGAGGGATTCCCCAGGACAAAGGGGTTCCCCAGGACAAAGGGGTTCCCCAGGGGACAGAGAAAGAGGGGTTCCCCAGGACAAAGGGGTTCCCCAGGGGACAGAGAAAGAGGGGTTCCCCAGGACGGAGGGTTCCCCAGGGGACAGAGAAAGAGGGGTTCCCCAGGGGACAGAGAAAGAGGGGTTCCCCAGGGGACAGAGAAAGTGAGGTCCCTCAGGGGACAGAGAAAGAGGGGTTCCCCAGGACAGAGGGGTTCCCCAGGGGACAGAGAAAGAGGGGTTCCCCAGGGGACAGAGAAAGAGGGGTTCCCCAGGGGACAGAGAAAGAGGGGTTCCCCAGGACAGAGGGGTTCCCCAGGGGACAGAGAAAGAGGGATCCCCAGGGGACAGAGAAAGAGGGGTTCCCCAGGACAGAGGGATCCCCAGGGGACAGAGAAAGAGGGGTCCCCAGGGGACAGAGAAAGAGGGGTCCCCCAGGACAGGCTCTCCCACACAGCACAGGGTTTCCTTGAATAGTTATGTTTTTGTCCCTGGGGCCCCAGGGAGTTTGTAGTTGGTAGAAATGTTCTGTCCATGTGGCATTCTGTCCATGTGGCAGTAGAGGGTTCCATTGCTCCTTGGGCAGTAGGTCTCTCTCAGTGCAGTAGTATGGCAGTAGTCCTCAGAGTTCTGTTACCCCCTGGGGTAGTAGAGTTCAATTGTTCCCCAGGGGCATTAATAGTCCAGTAGAGTTTCAGGGTTTCTTGTCAATAGTGTGGAAGAACCATTCAGTAAACTTCCTGAGTTGAGCGGCTGATGTCTGACTCTCCTCCTGTAGTCTCATGTTGTCTTGTCTCAGGTGCTGCACCTCTACCTGCAGCAACACCTTGTCCTCCTTCTCCTGGTAGAGAGAGAGAACATATCATATTAACACTGACCTCTAACCCCTGACCCCTGACCCTAACCTCTACCTGCAGCAACACCTTGTCCTCCTTCTCCTGGTAGAGAGAGAGAACATATCATATTAACACTGACCTCTAACCCCTGACACCTGACCCTGACCCAGACCCTAACCTCTACCTGCAGCAACACCTCCTGGTCCTCCTCCCGAGGAGGAGATCAACACTCAACATTAGGGTTTTGTCTGAAATGGATGCCATTTCAGATGGAGGCTAACAGTTTCTTATCACTCACTTGGAATAAAGTATGGGTTCACAAATAGCTGTAAAATTGCAAACACACCCTATTGTTCTTGGCTTATAAGACTAGTTACATGACGTTTTTCTAACCAACTTAAAAAGGGGACACTGGCTTTTATAGTCAGGCAGGACTCAGCCAGATGTAGGGTAAATGGGTTTCCCTGTATTCTTCCCAGGGTTAAAATAAGGGACTAGAGACCCCAGACACAGTAAGGAGATGAAGGAAGAGAGGTTAGCTAGGTAGTGATTGAGAAAAGAGGCCATTATACAATTACACCATACCATTACACCATTATACCATTACACCATTACACCATACAATTACACCATACCATTACACCATACCAGTACACCATTACACTGTTAAACCATACAATTACAACATTACACAATTACAACATACCATTACAGCATTATACCATTACACCATTATACCACACCATACCATTACACCATACCATTACAGCATTATACCATTACACCATTATACCACGCCATACCATTACACCATACCATTACAGCATTACACCATTACACCATTACACCATTACACTACACCATTACAGCATTACACCATTGCACCATTATACTACACCATTACAGCATTACACCATCACACCATACCATCACACCATACCATTACAGCATTATACCATTACAGCTTTACACCATACCATTATAGCATTATACCATTACACCATTACACCATACCATTACACCATACCATTACACCATTATACTACACCATACCATTACACCATACCATTACAACATTACACCATTACACCATTACACTACACCATTACAGCATTACACCATCACACCATACCATCACACCATACCATTACAGCATTATACCATTACAGCTTTACAACATACCATTATAGCATTATACCATTACACCATTACACCATACCATTACACCATACCATTACAGCATTACACCATTACACCATTACACTAAACCATTACAGCATTACACCATTGCACCATTATACTACACCATTACAGCATTACACCATAACACCATACCATCACACCATACCATTACAGCATTATACTACACCATACCATTACATCATACCATTACAACATTACACCATACCATTACACCATACCATTACACCATACGATTACAGCATTACACCATTACACCATTATACTACAACATACCATTAAACCATACCATTACAGCATTATACCATTACACCATTATACCACACCATACCATTACACCATACCATTACAGCATTATACCATTACACCATTATACCACGCCATACCATTACACCATACCATTACAGCATTACACCATTACACCATTACACCATTACACTACACCATTACAGCATTACACCATTGCACCATTATACTACACCATTACAGCATTACACCATCACACCATACCATTACAGCATTATACCATTACAGCTTTACACCATACCATTATAGCATTATACCATTACACCATTACACCATACCATTACACCATACCATTACACCATTATACTACACCATACCATTACACCATACCATTACAACATTACACCATTACACCATTACACTACACCATTACAGCATTACACCATCACACCATACCATCACACCATACCATTACAGCATTATACCATTGCAGCTTTACACCATACCATTATAGCATTATACCATTACACCATTACACCATACCATTACACCATACCATTACACCATTATACCACGCCATACCATTACACCATACCATTACAGCATTACACCATTACACCATTACACTAAACCATTACAGCATTACACCATTGCACCATTATACTACACCATTACAGCATTACACCATCACACCATACCATCACACCATACCATTACAGCATTATACCATTACAGCTTTACACCATACCATTATAGCATTATACCATTACACCATTACACCATACCATTACACCATACCATTACACCATTATACTACACCATACCATTACACCATACCATTACAACATTACACCATACCATTACACCATACCATTACACCATACCATTACAGCATTACACCATTACACCATTATACTACACCATACCATTACAGCATTATACCATTACACCATTATACTACACCATAACATTACAGCATTATACCATTAAACCATTATACTACACCATACCATTACACCATACCATTACAGCATTATACCATTACACCATTATACTACACAATACCATTACACCACACCATTAAAGCATTACACCATACCATTACAGCATTATACCATACCATTACAGCATTATACCATTACACCATTATACTACACCATACCATTACAGCATTATACCATTAAACCATTATACTACACCATACCATTACACCATACCATTACAGCATTATACCATTACACCATTATACTACACAATACCATTACACCACACCATTACACCACACCAATTACAGCATTACACCATACCATAACAGCATTATACCATTACACCATTATACTCCACCATACCACTACACCATATCATTACAGCATTATACCATTACACCATTATAACATTACACCATTATAACATTACACCATTATACTACACCATACCATTACACCATACCATTACAGCATTATACCATTACACAATACCATTACACCATTCCATTACAGCATTACACCATACCATTACACCATACCATTGCAGCATTATACCATTACACCATTATACTCCACCATACCACTACACCTTATCATTAACGCATTATACCATTACACCATTATAACATTACACCATTATAACATTACACCATTATACTACACCATACAATTACATGTCCCCATTACACCATACCATTACAGCATTACACCATTACACCATTATACTACACCATACAATTAACATGTCCCCATTACATCATACCATTACAACATTACACCATTACACCATTATACTACACCATACAATTACATGTACTCATTACACCATACCATTACACCATTACAACATTACACCATTATACTACACCATACCATTACACCATACCATTGCAGCATTATACCATTACAACAATATACTACACCATACCATTACACCATACCATTACAGCATTATACCATACCATTACACTTTAACAGCACACCATTACACATTATACTACACCATACCATTACACCATTACACCATACCATTATGGCACTACAGCATTACAGCATTACACCATTACTCCTTACCATTAAATCATTATACCAAAACACCATTACACCATACCATTACACCATTATACTAAACCATACCGTTACACCATTATACTACACCATACCATTACACAATTACACCATTACACTATACCATTACACCATTATACTACACCACACATTACACCATTACACCATACCATTACACCATTATACTACACCATACCATTACACCATTACACCATTACAGCATACCATTACACCATTACACCATACCATTACAGCATTACAGCTTTACAGCATTACAGCATTACACCATTACTCCTTTCCATTACAGCATTATACCATTACACCATTACACCATACCATTACACCATTATACTAAACCATACCATTACAGCATTATACCAAAACACCATTAGACCATACCATTACAGCATTATACCATTACACCACTACAACCTTACCACTACAGCATTATACCATCGCACCATTACATCATAACATTACAGCATTACACGATTGCACCATTACACCATACCATTACAGCATTATACCATTACACCATTACACCATACCATTAAACCATTACACCATTACACCATACCATTACAGCATTATACCATTACACTATTATACTACACCATACCATTACACCATACCATTACAGCATAATACCATTACAGCATTACACCATACCATTACACCATTATAACATGACACCATTTTACTGCACCATACCATTACACCATACCATTAGAGCATTATACCATTACACCATTATACTACACCATATCATTACACAATACCATTACATCATTATACCATACCATTACAGCATTATACAATTACACCGTACCATTACAGCATTACACCATTACACCATACCATTACACCATTACACCATTACACCATACCATTACAACATTACACCATTCCATTACAGCATTATACCATTACACCATACCATTACATCATACCATTACAGCATTATACCATTACAGCATTAAACCATACCATTACACCATTATAACATTACACCATTATACTACACCATACTATTACACCATACCATTACAGCATTACACCAAACCATTAGAGCATTATACCATTACACCATTATACTACACCATGTCATTACACCATACCATTACATCATTATACAATACCATTACAGCATTATACAATTACATCGTACCATTACAGCATTACACCATTACACCATACCATTACAGCATTACACCATACCATTACAGCATTATACCATTACACCATTATACTCCACCATACCACTACACCATATCATTACAGCATTATACCATTACACCATTATAACATTACACCATTATAACATTACACCATTATACTACACCATACCATTACACCATACCATTACAGCATTAAACCATACCATTACACCATTATAACATTACACCATTATACTACACCATACTATTACACCATACCATTACAGCATTACACCAAACCATTAGAGCATTATACCATTACACCATTATACTACACCATGTCATTACACCATACCATTACATCATTATACAATACCATTACAGCATTATACAATTACACCGTACCATTACAGCATTACACCATTACACCATACCATTACACCATTACACCATTCCATTACAGCATTATACCATTACACCATTATACTACACCATACCATTACAGCATTATACCATTACAGCATTAAACCATACCATTACACCATTATACTACACCATACCATTACACCATACCATTGCAGCATTATACCATTACACCATTATACTACACAATACTATTACACCATACCATTACAGCATTATACCACTACAACATACCATTACAGCATTATACCATACCATTACACTATTAAAGCACACCATTACACCACTATACTACACCATACCATTACACCATTACAGCATTACAGTATACCATTACACCATTACACCATGCCATTACGGCACTACAGCATTACAGCATTACACCATTACTCCTTACCATTAAAGCATTATACCAAAACACCATTACACCATACCATTACACCATTATACTAAACCGTAACGTTACACCATTATACTACACCATACCATTACACAATTACACAATTACACCATACCATTACACCATTATACTACACCATACATTCCACCATTACACCATGCCATTACACCATTATACTACACCATACCATTACACCATTACACCATTACAGCATACCATTACACCATTACACCATACCATTACAGCATTACATCATTACAGCATTACACGATTACACCATTACTCATTTCCATTACAGCATTATACCATTACAGCATTACACCATACCATTACACCATTATAATAAACCATACCATTACAGCATTATACCAAAACACCATTACACCATACCATTACAGCATTACACCACTACACCATACCATTACAGCATTATACCATTACACCATTATACTACACCATACCATTACACAATTACACAATTACACCATACCATTACACCATTATACTACACCATACATTCCACCATTACACCATGCCATTACACCATTATACTACACCATACCATTACACCATTACAGCATACCATTACACCATTACACCATACCATTACAGCATTACAGCATTACAGCATTACACCATTACACCATTACTCATTTCCATTACCGCATTATACCATTACAGCATTACACCATACCATTACACCATTATAATAAACCATACCATTACAGCATTATACCAAAACACCATTACACCATACCATTACAGCATTACACCACTACACCATACCATTACAGCATTATACCATTACACCATTATACTACGCCATACCATTACACTATACCATTACAGCATTATACCATTACAGCATTACACCATACCATTACACCATTATAACATTACACCATTATACTACACCATACCATTACACCATATCATTAGAGCATTATATCCTTACCATTAAAGCATTATACCAAAACACCATTACACCATACCATTACACCATTATACTAAACCATACCGTTACACCATCATACACCATTATACTACACCATAGAATTACACAGTTACACAATTACACCATACCATTACACCATTATACTACACCATACATTACACCATTACACCATACCATTACACCATTATACTACACCATACCATTACACCATTACAGCATACCATTACACCATTACACCATACCATTACAGCATTACAGCATTACACCATTACACCATACCATTACAGCATTATACTACACAATACCATTTCATCACACCATTACACCACACCATTACAGCATTACACCATACCATTACAGCATTATACCATTACACCATTATACTCTACCATACCACTACACCATATCATTACATCATTATACCATTACACCATTATAACATTACACCATTATACCATTACACCATTATACTACACCATACCATTACACCATACCATTACAGCATTATACTACACCATACATTACACCATTACACCATACCATTACACCATTATACTACACCATACCATTACACCATTACACCATTACAACATACCATTACAGCATTACAGCATTACACCATTACAACATTACTCCTTTCCATTACAGCATTATACCATTACACCATTACACCATACCATTACACCATTACACCATTACACCATACCATTACAACATTATACAATTACACCATTATACCATACCATTACACCATTACACCATTACACCATACCATTACAGCATTATACCATTACACCATTACACCATACCATTACACCATTACACCATTACACCATACCATTACAGCATTATACCATTACACCATTATACCATACCACTACAGCATTATACCATTACACCATACCATTACACCATTATACCATTACACCATTACACCATACCATTACACCATTACACCATACCATTACAGCATTATACCATTACACCATTATACTACACCATACCATTTCACCATACCATTACAGCATTATACCATTACAGCATTACACCATACCATTACACCATTATAACATTACACCATTATACTACACTATACCATTACACCATACCATTAGAGCATTATATCATTACACCATTATACTACACCATACCATTACAGCATTACACCATACCATTACAGCATTATACCATTACACCATTACACCATACCACTACAGCATTATACCATTACACCATACCATGACAGCATTATACCATTACACCATTACACCATACCATTACACCATTACACCATTACACCATACCATTACACCATTACACCATACCACTACAGCATTATACCATTTCACCATACCATGACAGCATTATACCATTACACCATTACACCATACCCTTACACCATTACACCATACCATTACACCATTACAGCATACCATTACAGCATTATACAATTACACCATTATACTACACCATACCATTACAGCATTACACCATTACACCATTATACTACACCATACCATTACAGCATTATACCATACCATTACAGCATTATACCATTACACCATTATACTACACCATACCATTACAGCATTATACCATTAAACCATTATACTATACCACACCATTACACCATACCATTACAGCATTATACCATGACAGCATTATACTACACAATACCATTTCATCACACCACTACACCATACCATTACAGCATTATACCATTAAACCATTATACTACACCACACCATTACACCACACCATTACAGCATTATACCATTACAGCATTATACTACACAATACCATTTCATCACACCATTACACCACACCATTACAGCATTACACCATACCATTACAGCATTATACCATTACACCATTATACTCCACCATACCACTACACCATATCATTACAGCATTATCCCATTACACCATTATAACATTACACCATTATACCATTACACCATTATACTACACCATACCATTACACCATACCATTACAGCATTAAACTACACCATACATTACACCATTACACCATACCATTACACCATTATACTACACCATACCATTACACCATTACACCATTACACCATTACTCCTTTCCATTACAGCATTATACCATTACACCATTACACCATACCACTACAGCATTATACCATGACACCATACCATTACACCATTATACCATTACACCATTACACCATACCATTACACCATTACACCATTACACCATACCATTACAGCATTATACCATTACACCATTATACTACACCATACCATTACACTATACCATTACAGCATTATACCATTACAGCATTACACCATACCATTACACCATTATAACATTACACCATTATACTCTACCATACCACTACACCATATCATTACATCATTATACCATTACACCATTATAACATTACACCATTATACCATTACACCATTATACTACACCATACCATTACACCATACCATTACAGCATTATACTACACCATACATTACACCATTACACCATACCATTACACCATTATACTACACCATACCATTACACCATTACACCATTACAACATACCATTACAGCATTACAGCATTACACCATTACAACATTACTCCTTTCCATTACAGCATTATACCATTACACCATTACACCATACCATTACACCATTACACCATTACACCATACCATTACAGCATTATACCATTACACCATTATACCATACCATTACACCATTACACCATTACACCATACCATTACAGCATTATACCATTACACCATTACACCATACCATTACACCATTACACCATTACACCATACCATTACAGCATTATACCATTACACCATTATACCATACCACTACAGCATTATACCATTACACCATACCATTACACCATTATACCATTACACCATTACACCATACCATTACACCATTACACCATACCATTACAGCATTATACCATTACACCATTATACTACACCATACCATTTCACCATACCATTACAGCATTATACCATTACAGCATTACACCATACCATTACACCATTATAACATTACACCATTATACTACACTATACCATTACACCATACCATTAGAGCATTATATCATTACACCATTATACTACACCATACCATTACAGCATTACACCATACCATTACAGCATTATACCATTACACCATTACACCATACCACTACAGCATTATACCATTACACCATACCATGACAGCATTATACCATTACACCATTACACCATACCATTACACCATTACACCATTACACCATACCATTACACCATTACACCATACCACTACAGCATTATACCATTTCACCATACCATGACAGCATTATACCATTACACCATTACACCATACCCTTACACCATTACACCATACCATTACACCATTACAGCATACCATTACAGCATTATACAATTACACCATTATACTACACCATACCATTACAGCATTACACCATTACACCATTATACTACACCATACCATTACAGCATTATACCATACCATTACAGCATTATACCATTACACCATTATACTACACCATACCATTACAGCATTATACCATTAAACCATTATACTATACCACACCATTACACCATACCATTACAGCATTATACCATGACAGCATTATACTACACAATACCATTTCATCACACCACTACACCATACCATTACAGCATTATACCATTAAACCATTATACTACACCACACCATTACACCACACCATTACAGCATTATACCATTACAGCATTATACTACACAATACCATTTCATCACACCATTACACCACACCATTACAGCATTACACCATACCATTACAGCATTATACCATTACACCATTATACTCCACCATACCACTACACCATATCATTACAGCATTATCCCATTACACCATTATAACATTACACCATTATACCATTACACCATTATACTACACCATACCATTACACCATACCATTACAGCATTAAACTACACCATACATTACACCATTACACCATACCATTACACCATTATACTACACCATACCATTACACCATTACACCATTACACCATTACTCCTTTCCATTACAGCATTATACCATTACACCATTACACCATACCACTACAGCATTATACCATGACACCATACCATTACACCATTATACCATTACACCATTACACCATACCATTACACCATTACACCATTACACCATACCATTACAGCATTATACCATTACACCATTATACTACACCATACCATTACACTATACCATTACAGCATTATACCATTACAGCATTACACCATACCATTACACCATTATAACATTACACCATTATACTACACCATACCATTACACCATACCATTAGAGCATTATATCCTTACCATTAAAGCATTATACCAAAACACCATTACACCATACCATTACACCATTATACTAAACCATACCGTTACACCATCATACACCATTATACTACACCATACAATTACACAGTTACACAATTACACCATACCATTACACCATTATACTACACCATACATTACACCATTACACCATACCATTACACCATTATACTACACCATACCATTACACCATTACAGCATACCATTACACCATTACACCATACCATTACAGCATTACAGCATTACACCATTACACCATACCACTACAGCATTATACCATTACACCATTACACCATACCACTACAGCATTATACCATTACACCATACCATGACAGCATTATACCATTACACCATTACACCATACCATTACACCATTACACCATTACACCATACCATTACAGCATTATACCATTACACCATTACACCATACCCCTACAGCATTATACCATTTCACCATACCATGACAGCATTATACCATTACACCATTACACCATACCATTACACCATTACACCATTACACCATACCATTACAGCATTATACAATTACACCATTATACTACACCATACCATTACACCATACCATTACAGCATTACACCATTACACCATTATACTACACCATACCATTACAGCATTATACGATACCATTACAGCATTATACCATTAAACCATTATACTACACCACACCATTACACCATACCATTACAGCATTATACCATTACAGCATTATACTACACAATACCATTTCATCACACCATTACACCACACCATTACAGCATTACACCATACCATTACAGCATTATACCATTACACCATTATACTCTACCATACCACTACACCATATCATTACATCATTATACCATTACACCATTATAACATTACACCATTATACCATTACACCATTATACTACACCATACCATTACACCATACCATTACAGCATTATACTACACCATACATTACACCATTACACCATACCATTACACCATTACACCATTACAACATACCATTACAGCATTACAGCATTACACCATTACAACATTACTCCTTTCCATTACAGCATTATACCATTACACCATTACACCATACCATTACACCATTACACCATTACACCATACCATTACAGCATTATACCATTACACCATTACACCATACCATTACACCATTACACCATTACACCATACCATTACAGCATTATACCATTACACCATTATACCATACCACTACAGCATTATACCATTACACCATACCATTACACCATTATACCATTACACCATTACACCATATCATTACACCATTACACCATACCATTACAGCATTATACCATTACACCATTATACTACACCATACCATTTCACCATACCATTACAGCATTATACCATTACAGCATTACACCATACCATTACACCATTATAACATTACACCATTATACTACACTATACCATTACACCATACCATTAGAGCATTATATCATTACACCATTATACTACTGCATACCATTACAGCATTACACCATACCATTACAGCATTATACCATTACACCATTACACCATACCACTACAGCATTATACCATTACACCATACCATGACAGCATTATACCATGACACCATTACACCATACCATTACACCATTACACCATACCATTACACCACTACACCATACCATTACAGCATTATACAATTACACCATTATACTACACCATACCATTACAGCATTACACCATTACACCATTATACTACACCATACCATTACAGCATTATACCATACCATTACAGCATTATACCATTACACCATTATACTACACCATACCATTACAACATTATACCATTACAGCATTATACTACACAATACCATTTCATCACACCATTACACCACACCATTACAGCATTACACCATACCATTACAGCATTATACCATTACACCATTATACTCTACCATACCACTACACCATATCATTACATCATTATACCATTACACCATTATAACATTACACCATTATACCATTACACCATTATACTACACCATACCATTACACCATACCATTACAGCATTATACTACACCATACATTACACCATTACACCATACCATTACACCATTATACTACACCATACCATTACACCATTACACCATTACAACATACCATTACAGCATTACAGCATTACACCATTACAACATTACTCCTTTCCATTACAGCATTATACCATTACACCATTACACCATACCATTACACCATTACACCATTACACCATACCATTACAGCATTATACCATTACACCATTACACCATACCATTACACCATTACACCATTACACCATACCATTACAGCATTATACCATTACACCATTATACCATACCACTACAGCATTATACCATTACACCATACCATTACACCATTATACCATTACACCATTACACCATACCATTACACCATTACACCATACCATTACAGCATTATACCATTACACCATTATACTACACCATACCATTTCACCATACCATTACAGCATTATACCATTACAGCATTACACCATACCATTACACCATTATAACATTACACCATTATACTACACTATACCATTACACCATACCATTAGAGCATTATATCATTACACCATTATACTACTGCATACCATTACAGCATTACACCATACCATTACAGCATTATACCATTACACCATTACACCATACCACTACAGCATTATACCATTACACCATACCATGACAGCATTATACCATTACACCATTACACCATACCATTACACCATTACACCATACCATTACACCATTACACCATACCATTACAGCATTATACAATTACACCATTATACTACACCATACCATTACAGCATTACACCATTACACCATTATACTACACCATACCATTACAGCATTATACCATACCATTACAGCATTATACCATTACACCATTATACTACACCATACCATTACAGCATTATACCATTAAACCATTATACTATACCACACCATTACACCATACCATTACAGCATTATACCATTACAGCATTATACTACACAATACCATTTCATCACACCACTACACCATACCATTACAGCATTATACCATTAAACCATTATACTACACCACACCATTACACCATACCATTACAGCATTATACCATTACAGCATTATACTACACAATGCCATTTCATCACACCATTACACCACACCATTACAGCATTACACCATACCATTACAGCATTATACCATTACACCATTATACTCCACCATACAACTACACCATATCATTACAGCATTATACCATTACACCATTATAACATTACACCATTATACCATTACACCATTATACCACACCATACCATTACACCATACCATTACAGCATTATACTACACCATACATTACACCATTACACCATACCATTACACCATTATACTACACCATACCATTACACAATTACACCATTACAGCATTACTCCTTTCCATTACAGCATTATACCATTACACCATTACACCATACCACTACAGCATTATACCATTACACCATACCATTACACCATTATACCATTACACCATTACACCATACCATTACACCATTACACCATTACACCATACCATTACAGCATTATACCATTACACCATTATACTACACCATACCATTACACCATACCATTGCAGCATTATACCATTACAACAATATACTACACCATACCATTACACCATACCATCACAGCATTATACTATTACACCATACCATTACAGCATTATACCATACCATTACACTTTAACAGCACACCATTACACATTATACTACACCATACCATTACACCATTACACCATACCATTACACCATTACAGCATTACAGCATACCATTACACCATTACACCATACCATTATGGCACTACAGCATTACAGCATTACACCATTACTCCTTACCATTAAATCATTATACCAAAACACCATTACACCATACCATTACACCATTATACTAAACCATACCGTTACACCAATATACTACACCATACCATTACACAATTACACCATTACACTATACCATTACACCATTATACTACACCACACATTACACCATTACACCATACCATTACACCATTATACTACACCATACCATTACACCATTACACCATTACAGCATACCATTACACCATTACACCATACCATTACAGCATTACAGCATTACAGCATTACACCATTACGCCTTTCCATTACAGCATTATACCATTACAGCATTACACCATACCATTACACCATTATACTAAACCATACCATTACAGCATTATACCAAAACACCATTAGACCATACCATTACAGCATTATACCATTACACCACTACAACCTTACCACTACAGCATTATACCATCACACCATTACATCATAACATTACAGCATTACACTATTGCACCATTACACCATACCATTACAGCATTATACCATTACACCATTACACCATACCATTAAACCATTACACCATTACACCATACCATTACAGCATTATACCATTACACTATTATACTACACCATACCATTACACCATACCATTACAGCATAATACCATTACAGCATTACACCATACCATTACACCATTATAACATGACACCATTTTACTGCACCATACCATTACACCATACCATTATAGCATTATACCATTACACCATTATACTACACCATATCATTACACAATACCATTACATCATTATACCATACCATTACAGCATTATACAATTACACCGTACCATTACAGCATTACACCATTACACCATACCATTACACCATTACACCATTACACCATACCATTACAACATTACACCATTCCATTACAGCATTATACCATTACACCATTATACTACACCATACCATTACATCATACCATTACAGCATTATACCATTACAGCATTAAACCATACCATTACACCATTATAACATTACACCATTATACTACACCATACTATTACACCATACCATTACAGCATTACACCAAACCATTAGAGCATTATACCATTACACCATTACAGCATACCATTACACCATTACACCATACCATTACAGCATTACAGCATTACAGCATTACACCATTACAACATTACAACATTACTCATTTCCATTACAGCATTATACCATTACAGCATTACACCATACCATTACGCCATTATAATAAACCATACCATTACAGCATTATACCAAAACACCATTACACCATACCATTACAGCATTACACCACTACACCATAACATTACAGCATTATACCATTACACCATTATACTACACCATACCATTACACTATACCATTACAGCATTATACCATTACAGCATTACACCATACCATTACACCATTATAACATTACACCATTATACTACACCATACCATTACACCATAACATTAGAGCATTATATCCTTACCATTAAAGCATTATACCAAAACACCATTACACCATACCATTACACCATTATACTAAACCATACCGTTACACCATCATACACCATTATACTACACCATACAATTACACAATTACACAATTACACCATACCATTACACCATTATACTACATCATACATTACACCATTACACCATACCATTACACCATTATACTACACCATACCATTACACCATTACAGCATACCATTACACCATTACACCATACCATTACAGCATTACAGCATTACACCATTACACCATACCACTACAGCATTATACCATTACACCATTACACCATACCATGACAGCATTATACCATTACACCATTACACCATACCACTACAGCATTATACCATTACACCATACCATGACAGCATTATACCATTACACCATTACACCATACCATTACAGCATTATACAATTACACCATTATACTACACCATACCATTACACCATACCATTACAGCATTACACCATTACACCATTATACTACACCATACCATTACAGCATTATACCATACCATTACAGCATTATACCATTACACCATTATACTACACCATACCATTACAGCATTATACCATTAAACCATTATACTACACCACACCATTACACCATACCATTACAGCATTATACCAATACAGCATTATACTACACAATACCATTTCATCACACCATTACACCACACCATTACAGCATTACACCATACCATTACAGCATTATACCATTACACCATTATACTCTACCATACCACTACACCATATCATTACAGCATTATACCATTACACCATTATAACATTACACCATTATACCATTACACCATTATACTACACCATACCATTACACCATACCATTACAGCATTATACTACACCATACATTACACCATTACACCATACCATTACACCATTATACTACACCATACCATTACACCATTACACCATTACAACATACCATTACAGCATTACAGCATTACACCATTACAACATTACACCATTACTCCTTTCCATTACAGCATTATACCATTACACCATTACACCATACCACTACAGCATTATACCATTACACCATACCATGACAGCATTATACCATTACACCATTACACCATACCATTACACCATTACACCATTACACCATACCATTACAGCATTATACCATTACACCATTATACCATACCACTACAGCATTATACCATTACACCATACCATTACACCATTATACCATTACACCATTACACCATACCATTACAGCATTATACCATTACACCATTATACTACACCATACCATTTCAACCATACCATTACAGCATTATACCATTACAGCATTACACCATACCATTACACCATTATAACATTACACCATTATACTACACTATACCATTACACCATACCATTAGAGCATTATATCATAACACCATTATACTACACCATACCATTACAGCATTACACCATACCATTACAGCATTATACCATTACACCATTACACCATACCACTACAGCATTATACCATTACACCATACCATGACAGCATTATACCATTACACCATTACACCATACCATTACACCATTACACCATTACACCATTACACCATACCATTACAGCATTATACCATTTCACCATTACACCATACCACTACAGCATTATACAATTACACCATTATACTACACCATACCATTACACCATACCATTACAGCATTACACCATTACACCATTATACTACACCATACCATTACAGCATTATACCATACCCTTACAGCATTATACCATTACACCATTATACTACACCATACCATTACAGCATTATACCATTACACCATTACACCATACCATTACACCATTACACCATACCATTACAGCATTATACCATTACACCATTACACCATACCATTACACCATTACACCATACCATTACAGCATTATACAATTACACCATTATACTACACCATACCATTACACCATACCATTACAGCATTACACCATTACACCATTATACTACACCATACCATTACAGCATTATACCATACCCTTACAGCATTATACCATTACACCATTATACTACACCATACCATTACAGCATTATACCATTACAGCATTATACTACACAATACCATTTCATCACACCATTACACCACACCATTACAGCATTACACCATACCATTACAGCATTATACCATTACACCATTATACTCCACCATACCACTACACCATATCATTACAGCATTATACCATTACACCATTATAACATTACACCATTATACCATTACACCATTATACTACACCATACCATTACACCATCCCATTACAGCATTATACTACACCATACATTACACCATTACACCATACCATTACACCATTATACTACACCATACCATTACACCATTACACCATTACAGCATTACTCCTTTCCATTACAGCATTATACCATTACACCATTACACCATACCACTACAGCATTATACCATTACACCATACCATGGCAGCATTATATCATTACACCATTACACCATACCATTACACCATTACACCATTACACCATACCATTACAGCATTATACCATTACACCATACATTACAGCATTACACCATAACACCATACCATTACAACATTACACCATTCCATTACAGCATTATACCATTACACCATTATACTACACCATACCATTACACCATACCATTACAGCATTATACAATTACACCATTATACTACACCATACCATTACACCATACCATTACAGCATTACACCATTACACCATTATACTACACCATACCATTACAGCATTATACCATTAAACCATTATACTACACCACACCATTACACCATACCATTACAGCATTATACCATTACAGCATTATACTACACAATACCATTTCATCACACCATTACACCACACCATTACAGCATTACACCATACCATTACAGCATTATACCATTACACCATTATACTCCACCATACCAGTACACCATATCATTACAGCATTATACCATTACATCATTATACCATTACACCATTATACTACACCATACCATTACACCATACCATTACAGCATTATACCATTACACCATTATACTACACCATACCATTACACCATACCATTACAGCATTACACCATACCATTACAGCATTATACCATTACACCATTATACTACACCATACCATTACACCATACCATTACAGCATTACACCATACATTATACCATTACACCATTATACTACACCATACCATTACACCATACCATTACAGCATTACACCATACATTACACCATTACACCATTACACCATACCATTACACCATTATGCTAAACCATACCATTACAGCATTATACCAAGACACCATTACACCATACCATTACAGAATTATACCATTACACCACTACACCATACCATTACAGCATTATACCATTACACCATTACACCATACCATTATAGCATTATACCATTACACCATTACACCACACCATTACAGCATTATACCAAAACACCATTACACCATACCATTACAGCATTATACCATTACACCATTACAACCTTACCACTACAGCATTTTACCATCACACCATTACATCATACCATTACAGCATTACAGCATTACACCATTACACCATACCATTAGAACATTATACCATTACACCATTACACCATGTCATTACACAATTATACCATTACACCATTACACCATACCATTACACCATTATACTAAACCATACCATTACAGCATTATACCAAAACACCATTACACCATACCATTACAGCATTATACCATTACACCACTACAACCTTACCACTACAGCATTATACCATCACACCATTACATCATACCATTACAGCATTACACTATTGCACCATTACACAATACCATTAGAGCACTATACCATTACACCATTACACCATACCATTAAACCATTACACCATTACACCATACCATTACAGCATTATACCATTACACCATTATACTACACAATACCATTACACCATACCATTACAGCATAATACCATTACAGCATTACACCATACCATTACACCATTATAACATGACACCATTTTACTACACCATACCATTACACCATACCATTGCAGCAATATACCATTACACCATTATACTACACCATACCATTACACTATACCATTACATCATTATACCATACCATTACAGCATTATACAATTACACCATATCATTACAGCATTACACCATTACACCATACCATTACACCATTACACCATTACCCCATACCATTACAGAATTATACAATTACACCATTATACTACACCATACCATTACACCATACCATTACAGCATTATACCATTACAGCATACCATTACACAATTACATCACACCATTACAGCATTATACCATTACAGAATTACACCATACCATGACAGAGTACCATTACACCATTACACCATATCATTACAGCATTACACCACTACACCATTACACCATTACACCATACCATTACAGCATTATACCAAAACACCATTACACCATACCATTACAGCATTATGTCATTACACCATTACACTGTTAAACCATACAATTACAAAATTACACAATTACACCACACTATTACAGCATTATACCATTACACCATTATACTACACCATACCATTACAGCATTACACCATACCATTACACCATTACACCACACCATTACAGCATTATAACATTACAACATTACACCATACCATTACACCATTACACCACACCATTACACCAAACCATTACAGCATACACAATACCATTACAGCATTATACCATTACACCATTATACTACACCCTACCATTACACCATACCATTACAGCAGTATACCATTACACCATTATACTACACCATACCATTACACCATACCATTACAGCATTATACCATTACACCATTACACCATTACACTACACCATTACAGCATTACACCATTGCACCATTATACTACACCATTACAGCATTACACCATCACACCATACCATCACACCATACCATTACAGCATTATACCATTACAGCTTTACACCATACCAATATAGCATTATACCAAAACACCATTACACCATACCATTACAGCATTACACCACTACACCATAACATTACAGCATTATACCATTACACCATTATACTACACCATACCATTACACTATACCATTACAGCATTATACCATTACAGCATTACACCATACCATTACACCATTATAACATTACACCATTATACTACACCATACCATTACACCATAACATTAGAGCATTATATCCTTACCATTAAAGCATTATACCAAAACACCATTACACCATACCATTACACCATTATACTAAACCATACCGTTACACCATCATACACCATTATACTACACCATACAATTACACAATTACACAATTACACCATACCATTACACCATTATACTACATCATACATTACACCATTACACCATACCATTACACCATTATACTACACCATACCATTACACCATTACAGCATACCATTACACCATTACACCATACCATTACAGCATTACAGCATTACACCATTACACCATACCACTACAGCATTATACCATTACACCATTACACCATACCATGACAGCATTATACCATTACACCATTACACCATACCACTACAGCATTATACCATTACACCATACCATGACAGCATTATACCATTACACCATTACACCATACCATTACAGCATTATACAATTACACCATTATACTACACCATACCATTACACCATACCATTACAGCATTACACCATTACACCATTATACTACACCATACCATTACAGCATTATACCATACCATTACAGCATTATACCATTACACCATTATACTACACCATACCATTACAGCATTATACCATTAAACCATTATACTACACCACACCATTACACCATACCATTACAGCATTATACCAATACAGCATTATACTACACAATACCATTTCATCACACCATTACACCACACCATTACAGCATTACACCATACCATTACAGCATTATACCATTACACCATTATACTCTACCATACCACTACACCATATCATTACAGCATTATACCATTACACCATTATAACATTACACCATTATACCATTACACCATTATACTACACCATACCATTACACCATACCATTACAGCATTATACTACACCATACATTACACCATTACACCATACCATTACACCATTATACTACACCATACCATTACACCATTACACCATTACAACATACCATTACAGCATTACAGCATTACACCATTACAACATTACACCATTACTCCTTTCCATTACAGCATTATACCATTACACCATTACACCATACCACTACAGCATTATACCATTACACCATACCATGACAGCATTATACCATTACACCATTACACCATACCATTACACCATTACACCATTACACCATACCATTACAGCATTATACCATTACACCATTATACCATACCACTACAGCATTATACCATTACACCATACCATTACACCATTATACCATTACACCATTACACCATACCATTACAGCATTATACCATTACACCATTATACTACACCATACCATTTCAACCATACCATTACAGCATTACACCATACCATTACACCATTATAACATTACACCATTATACTACACTATACCATTACACCATACCATTAGAGCATTATATCATAACACCATTATACTACACCATACCATTACAGCATTACACCATACCATTACAGCATTATACCATTACACCATTACACCATACCACTACAGCATTATACCATTACACCATACCATGACAGCATTATACCATTACACCATTACACCATACCATTACACCATTACACCATTACACCATTACACCATACCATTACAGCATTATACCATTTCACCATTACACCATACCACTACAGCATTATACAATTACACCATTATACTACACCATACCATTACACCATACCATTACAGCATTACACCATTACACCATTATACTACACCATACCATTACAGCATTATAACATACCCTTACAGCATTATACCATTACACCATTATACTACACCATACCATTACAGCATTATACCATTACACCATTACACCATACCATTACACCATTACACCATACCATTACAGCATTATACCATTACACCATTACACCATACCATTACACCATTACACCATACCATTACAGCATTATACAATTACACCATTATACTACACCATACCATTACACCATACCATTACAGCATTACACCATTACACCATTATACTACACCATACCATTACAGCATTATACCATACCCTTACAGCATTATACCATTACACCATTATACTACACCATACCATTACAGCATTATACCATTACAGCATTATACTACACAATACCATTTCATCACACCATTACACCACACCATTACAGCATTACACCATACCATTACAGCATTATACCATTACACCATTATACTCCACCATACCACTACACCATATCATTACAGCATTATACCATTACACCATTATAACATTACACCATTATACCATTACACCATTATACTACACCATACCATTACACCATCCCATTACAGCATTATACTACACCATACATTACACCATTACACCATACCATTACACCATTATACTACACCATACCATTACACCATTACACCATTACAGCATTACTCCTTTCCATTACAGCATTATACCATTACACCATTACACCATACCACTACAGCATTATACCATTACACCATACCATGGCAGCATTATATCATTACACCATTACACCATACCATTACACCATTACACCATTACACCATACCATTACAGCATTATACCATTACACCATACATTACAGCATTACACCATAACACCATACCATTACAACATTACACCATTCCATTACAGCATTATACCATTACACCATTATACTACACCATACCATTACACCATACCATTACAGCATTATACAATTACACCATTATACTACACCATACCATTACACCATACCATTACAGCATTACACCATTACACCATTATACTACACCATACCATTACAGCATTATACCATTAAACCATTATACTACACCACACCATTACACCATACCATTACAGCATTATACCATTACAGCATTATACTACACAATACCATTTCATCACACCATTACACCACACCATTACAGCATTACACCATACCATTACAGCATTATACCATTACACCATTATACTCCACCATACCAGTACACCATATCATTACAGCATTATACCATTACATCATTATACCATTACACCATTATACTACACCATACCATTACACCATACCATTACAGCATTATACCATTACACCATTATACTACACCATACCATTACACCATACCATTACAGCATTACACCATACCATTACAGCATTATACCATTACACCATTATACTACACCATACCATTACACCATACCATTACAGCATTACACCATACATTATACCATTACACCATTATACTACACCATACCATTACACCATACCATTACAGCATTACACCATACATTACACCATTACACCATTACACCATACCATTACACCATTATGCTAAACCATACCATTACAGCATTATACCAAGACACCATTACACCATACCATTACAGAATTATACCATTACACCACTACACCATACCATTACAGCATTATACCATTACACCATTACACCATACCATTATAGCATTATACCATTACACCATTACACCACACCATTACAGCATTATACCAAAACACCATTACACCATACCATTACAGCATTATACCATTACACCATTACAACCTTACCACTACAGCATTTTACCATCACACCATTACATCATACCATTACAGCATTACAGCATTACACCATTACACCATACCATTAGAACATTATACCATTACACCATTACACCATGTCATTACACAATTATACCATTACACCATTACACCATACCATTACACCATTATACTAAACCATACCATTACAGCATTATACCAAAACACCATTACACCATACCATTACAGCATTATACCATTACACCACTACAACCTTACCACTACAGCATTATACCATCACACCATTACATCATACCATTACAGCATTACACTATTGCACCATTACACAATACCATTAGAGCACTATACCATTACACCATTACACCATACCATTAAACCATTACACCATTACACCATACCATTACAGCATTATACCATTACACCATTATACTACACAATACCATTACACCATACCATTACAGCATAATACCATTACAGCATTACACCATACCATTACACCATTATAACATGACACCATTTTACTACACCATACCATTACACCATACCATTGCAGCAATATACCATTACACCATTATACTACACCATACCATTACACTATACCATTACATCATTATACCATACCATTACAGCATTATACAATTACACCATATCATTACAGCATTACACCATTACACCATACCATTACACCATTACACCATTACCCCATACCATTACAGAATTATACAATTACACCATTATACTACACCATACCATTACACCATACCATTACAGCATTATACCATTACAGCATACCATTACACAATTACATCACACCATTACAGCATTATACCATTACAGAATTACACCATACCATGACAGAGTACCATTACACCATTACACCATATCATTACAGCATTACACCACTACACCATTACACCATTACACCATACCATTACAGCATTATACCAAAACACCATTACACCATACCATTACAGCATTATGTCATTACACCATTACACTGTTAAACCATACAATTACAAAATTACACAATTACACCACACTATTACAGCATTATACCATTACACCATTATACTACACCATACCATTACAGCATTACACCATACCATTACACCATTACACCACACCATTACAGCATTATAACATTACAACATTACACCATACCATTACACCATTACACCACACCATTACACCAAACCATTACAGCATACACAATACCATTACAGCATTATACCATTACACCATTATACTACACCCTACCATTACACCATACCATTACAGCAGTATACCATTACACCATTATACTACACCATACCATTACACCATACCATTACAGCATTATACCATTACACCATTACACCATTACACTACACCATTACAGCATTACACCATTGCACCATTATACTACACCATTACAGCATTACACCATCACACCATACCATCACACCATACCATTACAGCATTATACCATTACACCATTACACCATACCATTACACCATACCATTACACCATTATACTACACCATACCATTACACCATACCATTACAACATTACACCATTACACCATTACACTACACCATTACAGCATTACACCATCACACCATACCATTACAATATTATACCATGGCACCATTACACCATACCATTACACCGTTACACCATTATACTATACCATTACACCATTACACCATACCATTACAGCATTATACCATTACACCATCACACCACACCATTACAGCATTATACCAAAACACCATTACACCATACCATTACAGCATTACACTATTACACCATTACACCATACCATTAGAGCATTATACCATTACACCATACCAATACACCATTACACCATTACACCATTACCCCATACCATTACAGCATTATACCATTACACCATTATACTACACCATACCATTAAACCATACCATTACAGCATTACACCATACCGTTACACCATTATAACATTACACCATTATACTACACCATACCATTACACCATACCATTACAGCATTACACCATTACACCATTATACTACACCATACCTTTACAACATTATACAATAACACCATTATACTACACCATACCATTACATCAATATACCATTACAGCATTACACCATACCATGACAGTGTACCATTACACCATTACACCATACCATAACAGCATTATACCACTACACCATTACACCATTACACCATACCATTACATCATTATACCATCACACCATTACACCATACCATTACAGCATTACACTATTACACCATTACACCATACCATTACAGCATTATACCATTACACCATTACCCCATACCATTACAGAATTATACCATTACACCATTATACTACACCATACCATTACACCATACCATTACAGCATTATACCTTTACAGCATACCATTACACAATTACACCACACCATTACAGCATTATACCATTACAGCATTACACCATACCATGACATCGTATCATTACACCATTACACCATACCATTACAGCATTACACCACTACACCATTACACCATTACACCATACCATTACAGCATTATACCAAAACACCATTACACCATACCATTACAGCATTATGTCATTACACCATTACACTGTTAAACCATACAATTACAAAATTACACAATTACACCACACCATTACAGCATTATACCATTACACCATTATACTACACCATACCATTACAGCATTACACCATACCATTACACCATTACACCACACCATTACAGCATTTTAACATTACAACATTACACCATACCATTACACCATTACACCACACCATTACACCATACCATTACAGCATTACACCATACCATTACAGCATTATACCATTACACCATTATACTACACCATACCATTACACCATACCATTACAGCATTATACCATTACACCATACCATTACAGCATTATACCAAAGCACCATTACACCATACCATTACAGCATTATGTCATTACACCTTTACACTGTTAATCCATACAATTACAAAATTACACAATTACACCACACCATTACAGCATTATACCATTACACCATTATACTACACCATACCATTACAGCATTACACCATTACACCACACCATTACAGCATTATAACATTACAACATTACACAATACCATTACACCATTACACCACACCATTACACCATACCATTACAGCATTACACCATACCATTACAGCATTATACAATTACACCATTATACTACACCATACCATTACACCATACTATTACAGCAGTATACCATTACACCATTATACTACACCATACCATTACACCATACCATTACAGCATTATACCATTACACCATTACACCATACCATTACAGCATGATACGATTACACCATTACACCATACCATTACATTATTATACCATGGCACCATTACACCATACCATTACACCATTATACTATACCATTACACCATTACACCATTACACCATACCATTACAGCATTATACCATTACACAATCACACCACACCATTACAGCATTATACCAAAACACCATTACACCATACCATTACAGCATTACACTATTACACCATTACACCATACCATTACAGCATTATACCATTACACCATACCAATACACCATTACACCATTACACCATTACCCCATACAATTACACCATTATAACATTACACCATTATACTACACCATACCATTACACCACACCATTACAGCATTATACCATTATACCATTACAGCATTATACCATTACAGCATTACACCATACCATTAAACCATACCATTACACCATTACACCACACCATTACAGCATTATACCATTACAGCATTATAACATTACACCATTATACTACACCATACCATTACACAATACCATTACAGCATTACACCATACCGTTACACCATTATAACATTACACCATTATACTACACCATACCATTACACCATACCATTACAGCATTACAACATTACACCATTATACTACACCATACCATTACAGCATTATACCATAACACCATTATACTACACCATACCATTACAGCATTATACCAAAACACCATTACACCATACCATTACAGCATTACACCATTACACTGTTAAACCATACAATTACAACATTTCACAATTACACCACACCATTACAGCATTATACCATTAAACCATTATACTACACCATACCATTACACCATACCACTACAGAATTATACCATTACACCATCACACCACACCATTACAGCATTATACCATTATACCATTACAGCATTATACCATTACAGCATTACACCATACCATTAAACCATACCATTACACCATTACACCACACCATTACAGCATTATACCATTACAGCATACCATTACACAATTACACCACACCATTACAGCATTATACCATTACAGCATTACACCATACCATGACATCGTATCATTACACCATTACACCATACCATTACAGCATTACACCACTACACCATTACACCATACCATTACAGCATTATACCAAAACACCATTACACCATACCATTACAGCATTATGTCATTACACCATTACACTGTTAAACCATACAATTACAAAATTACACAATTACACCACACCATTACAGCATTATACCATTACACCATTATACTACACCATACCATTACAGCATTACACCATACCATTACACCATTACACCACACCATTACAGCATTTTAACATTACAACATTACACCATACCATTACACCATTACACCACACCATTACACCATACCATTACAGCATTACACCATACCATTACAGCATTATACCATTACACCATTATACTACACCATACCATTACACCATACCATTACAGCATTATACCATTACACCATACCATTACAGCATTATACCAAAACACCATTACACCATACCATTACAGCATTATGTCATTACACCTTTACACTGTTAAACCATACAATTACAAAATTACACAATTACACCACACCATTACAGCATTATACCATTACACCATTATACTACACCATACCATTACAGCATTACACCATTACACCACACCATTACAGCATTATAACATTACAACATTACACAATACCATTACACCATTACACCACACCATTACACCATACCATTACAGCATTACACCATACCATTACAGCATTATACCATTACACCATTATACTACACCATACCATTACACCATACCATTACAGCAGTATACCATTACACCATTATACTACACCATACCATTACACCATACCATTACAGCATGATACGATTACACCATTACACCATACCATTACATTATTATACCATGGCACCATTACACCATACCATTACACCATTATACTATACCATTACACCATTACACCATTACACCATACCATTACAGCATTACACCATTACACAATCACACCACACCATTACAACATTATACCAAAACACCATTACAGCATTACACTATTACACCATTACACCATACCATTACAGCATTATACCATTACACCATACCAATACACCATTACACCATTACACCATTACCCCATACAATTACAGCATTATACCATTACACCATTATACTACACCATACCATTACACCATACCATTACAGCATTACACCATACCGTTACACCATTATAACATTACACCATTATACTACACCATACCATTACACCATACCATTACAGAATTATACCATTACACCATCACACCACACCATTACAGCATTATACCATTATACCATTACAGCATTATACCATTACAGCATTACACCATAACATTAAACCATACCATTACACCATTACACCACACCATTACAGCATTATACCATTACAGCATTATAACATTACACCATTATACTACACCATACCATTACACAATACCATCACAGCATTACACCATACCGTTACACCATTATAACATTACACCATTATACTACACCATACCATTACACCATACCATTACAGCATTACAACATTACACCATTATACTACACCATACCATTACAGCATTATACCATAACACCATTATACTACACCATACCATTACAGCATTATACCAAAACACCATTACACCATACCATTACAGCATTACACCATTACACTGTTAAACCATACAATTACAACATTTCACAATTACACCACACCATTACAGCATTATACCATTAAACCATTATACTACACCATACCATTACACCATACCACTACAGAATTATACCATTACACCATCACACCACACCATTACAGCATTATACCATTATACCATTACAGCATTATACCATTACAGCATTACACCATACCATTAAACCATACCATTACACCATTACACCACACCATTACAGCATTATACCATTACAGCATTATAACATTACACCATTATACTACACCATACCATTACACAATACCATTACAGCATTACACCATACCGTTACACCATTATAACATTACACCATTATACTACACCATACCATTACACCATACCATTACAGCATTACAACATTACACCATTATACTACACCATACCATTACAGCATTATACCATAACACCATTATACTACACCATACCATTACACCATACCATTACAGCATTATACCAAAACACCATTACACCATACCATTACAGCATTACACCATTACACTGTTAAACCATACAATTACAACATTTCACAATTACACCACACCATTACGGCATTATACCATAACACCATTATACTACACCATACCATTACACCATACCATTACAGCATTATACCAAAACACCATTACACCATACCATTACAGCATTACACCATTACACTGTTAAACCATACAATTACAACATTTCACAATTACACCACACCATTACAGCATTATACCATTAAACCATTATACTACACCATACCATTACAGAATTATACCATTACACCATCACACCACACCATTACAGCATTATACCATTATACCATTACAGCATTATACCATTACAGCATTACACCATACCATTAAACCATACCATTACACCATTACACCACACCATTACAGCATTATACCATTACAGCATTATAACATTACACCATTATACTACACCCTACCATTGCACCATACCATTACAGCAGTATACCATTACACCATTATACTACACCATACCATTACACCATACCATTACAGCATTATACCATTACACCATTACACCATACCATTACAGCATGATACGATTACACCATTACACCATACCATTACAATATTATACCATGGCACCATTACACCATACCATTACACCATTACACCGTTATACTATACCATTACACCATTACACCATACCATTACAGCATTATACCATTACACCATCACACCACACCATTACAGCATTATACCAAACACCATTACACCATACCATTACAGCATTACACTATTACACCATTACACCATACCATTACAGCATTATACCATTACACCATACAAATACACCATTACACCATTACACCATTACCCCATACCATTACAACATTATACCATTAAACCATTATACTACACCATACCATTACACCATACCATTACAGAATTATACCATTACACCATCACACCACACCATTACAGCATTATACCATTATACCATTACACCATCACACCACACCATTACAGCATTATACCATTATACCATTACACCATCACACCACACCATTACAGCATTATACCATTATACCATTACAGCATTATACCATTACAGCATTACACCATACCATTAAACCATACCATTACACCATTACACCACACCATTACAGCATTATACCATTACAGCATTATAACATTACACCATTATACTACACCATACCATTACACAATACCATTACAGCATTACACCATACCGTTACACCATTATAACATTACACCATTATACTACACCATACCATTACACCATACCATTACAGCATTACAACATTACACCATTATACTACACCATACCATTACAGCATTATACCATAACACCATTATACTACACCATACCATTACACCATACCATTACAGCATTATACCATTACAACATTATACTACACCATACCATTACACCATACCATTACAGCATTATACCATTACAACATTATACTACACCATACCATTACAGCATTACACCATACCATTACACCATTACACCACACCATTACAGCATTATAACATTAGAGCATTACACCATACCATTACACCATTACACCACACCATTACACCATACCATTACAGCATTCCGCCATACCATTACAGCATTATACCATTACACCATTATACTACACCATACCATTACACCATACCATTACAGCATTATACCATTACACCATTATACTACACCATACCATTACACCATACCATTACAGCATTATACCATTACACCATTATACCACACCATTACAGCATTATAACATTACAGCATTACACCATACCATTACACCATTACACCACACCATTGCACCATACTATTACACCATACCATTACAGCATTACACCATACCATTACACCATACCATTACACCATACCATTACACCATTACACCACACCATTGCACCATACTATTACACCATACCATTACACCATTACACCACACCATCACCTTATTATACCATTACAGCATTGCACTATACTATTACACCATACCATTACATCAATATACCATTGCAGCATTACACCATACCATGACAGCATACCATTACACCATAACACCATACTATTACAGCATTACACCGCTACACCATTACACCATTACACCATACCATTACAGCATTATATCAAAACACCATTACACCATACCATTACAGCATTATACCATTACACCATTACACTGTTAAACCATACAATTACAACATTACACAATTACACCACACCATTACACCATTATACTACACCATACCATTACACCATTACACCATACCATTACACCACACCATTACACTATTACACCATTACATAATATATTTATACCATTACACTATATTATTACATCATCACACCGTACTGTTACACGATTACACCAGACCATTACACTATTTCATTACATCATAAGACCATTACACCATACCATTACATCATTACACCATATCATTACATCAGTACACCATAGCAATATACCATTAAACCATACCATTACACAGTGTCATTATACCATTACACCATACAATACACTACTACACCATACCAGTACACCATTACACCATACCATTACATAATATCTTTATACAATTTTTATTTTTTTATTTTTTACCTTTATTTAACTAGGCAGTTAAGTCAGTTAAGAACAAATTCTTATTTTCAATGATGGCCTAGAAACAGTGGGTGAACTGCCTGTTCAGGGGCAGAACGACAGATTTGTACCTTGTCAGCTCGGGTATTTGAACTTGCAACCTTTCGGCTGCTAGTCCAACGCTCTAACCACTAGGCTACCCTGCCGCCCCATTGCACCATACCATTACACAATACCGTTACACCATACTATTAAACCATACCAGTATACCACCCCTCTAGCACTGAGATGCAGTGCCTTAGACCGATAGGCCACTCGGGAGCCTAAAAATATAGTTGCCAACACATTTTCCTTTGAGGGCCATTGTCTCTTGAGGTGTGGGAAGAGAAAAGAAGAAAAATAAGAAGACGAAGACGAAGAAGTGAAGAGAGTGCCGTACCTTTCTGAGGTCATACTGCAGTTGTCTCAGGATCACCTCCAGTTGGTTGACTTTACCAGTCAGAGTGGAGGGGGAGTTGTTCCTGGACAAACACATGAAGAGAGATTTTATATAGAGATTTTATAGTGTAGTATAGTGTTGTGATCTGAAGTGGTAAAGTATGTTACGGTATAGTATGACAAGGTATGGTATAATATAGTATAGTGTGTTGTTGTATGGTACAGCATAGTTTGGTATAGTAAGGTATAGAATAGTAGGGTATTGTATAGTATGGTATATCATAGTATGGTATAGTATGGCATAGTATAGTAGTGTATGGTATAGTATGGTATGGTATATTATGATACGATGTGGTATGGTTTTGTATGGTATGGTAGAGTAGAGTATGGCACGGTGTAACGTGGTATAGTATGGTATAGTATAGTATGGTATAGTATGATGTGGTATGGTATAGTATGGTATGGTATCTTATAGCATGGTATAGTACACAATAGTATGGTATGGCATAGTATACTATAGTATGGTATGGTATGGTATAGTATGATGTGGTATGGTATAGTATGGTATGGTATCTTATAGCATGGTATAGTACACAATAGTATGGTATGGCATAGTATACTATAGTATGGTATGGTATGGTATAGTATGATGTGGTATGGTATAGTATGGTATGGTATGGTATGGTATGGCATAGTATACTATAGTATGGTATGGTATGGTATGGTATAGTATGATGTGGTATGGTATGGTATGGCATAGTATACTATAGTATGGTATGGTATGGTATAGTATGATGTGGTATGGTATGGTATAGTATGGTATGGTATCTTATAGCATGGTATAGTACACAATAGTATGGTATGTCATAGTATACTATAGTATGGTATGGTATGGTATAGTATGATGTGGTATGGTATAGTATGGTATGGTATCTTATAGCATGGTATAGTACACAATAGAATGGTATGGCATAGTATACTATAGTATGGTATGGTATGGTATAGTATGATGTGGTATGGTATGGTATGGTATAGCATGGTATGGTATCTTATAGCATGGTATAGTACACAATAGTATGGTATGTCATAGTATACTATAGTATGGTATGGTATGGTATAGTATGATGTGGTATGGTATAGTATGGTATGGTATCTTATAGCATGGTATAGTACACAATAGAATGGTATGGCATAGTATACTATAGTATGGTATGGTATGGTATAGTATGATGTGGTATGGTATAGCATGGTATGGTATCTTATAGCATGGTATAGTACACAATAGTATGGTATGGCATAGTATACTATAGTATGATATGGTATGGTATAATATGGTATAGTATAGTATGGTATGGTATTATTGATATGATGTGGTATGGTATGGTATATTGTGGTATGGTATGGTGTAGTATAGTATGGTATAGCTTAGTATAGCAATGTATGGTATGGTACAGTATAGTAGGGTATGGTATCGTATAGTATGGTATAATATAGTATGGTATGGTATGGTATGGTATAGTATGATATGATGTGGTATGGTATAGTAGGGTATAGTATGGTATAATATAGTATGGTATGGTATGGTGTAGTATGATATGGTATGGTATAGTATGGTATAGTATAGTATGGTATAGTATAGTATAGTAGGGTATAGCATGGCATGGTATGATATAGTATATTATGGTATAGTATAGTATGGTATGGTATAGTAGACTATAGTATGATATGGTAGGGTATGGCATAATATGGTATGGTATAGGACGGTATGGTATGGTATAGTATGGTACAGTATAGTAGGGTATGGTATCGTATAGTATGATATGATGTGGTATAGTATAGTATGGTATGGTATGGTATGGTGTATAGTATGGTATAGCATGGCATGGTATAGTATAGTATAGTATGTTTGGTATGGTATAGTATAGTATGGTATGGTACAGTATAGTTGTGTACGGTATAGTATGGCATGGTATAGTATAGTCTGGTATGGTATAGTATGGTATAGTATAGTATAGTATGGCATGGTAGAGCATAGTATAGTATGGTCTGGTATGGTATAGTATAGTATGGTATGGTATAGTATAGTATAGCATGGCATGGTAGAGCATATTATAGTATGGTTTGGTATGGTATAGTATGGTTTGGTATGGTATAGTATGATTTGGTATGGTATAGTATAGTATGGTATGGTACAGTATAGTGGGGTATGGTATTGTATAGTATGGTATGGTATTGTATAGTCTGGTATGGTATAGTATGGTATGGTATAGTATAGTATAGTATGGCATGGTAGAGCATAGTATAGTATGGTTTGGTATGGTATAGTATGATAGGATGTGGTATGGTATAGTATGATTTGGTATGGTACAGTATAGTATAGTATGGTACAGTATAGTGGGGTATGGTATTGTATAGTATGGTATGATGTGGTATGGTATTGTATAGTATGGTATGATGTGGTATGGTATAGTATAGTACGGTATAATATAGTAGGGCATTTTCATATAGAGCTCCATTTTTATGGAACGGTCTGCCTACCCATGTCAGAGACGCAAACTCGGTCTCAACCTTTAAGTCTTTACTGAAGACGCATCTCTTCAGTGGGTCATATGATTGAGTGTAGTGTGGCCCAGGAGTGGGAAGGTGAACGGAAAGGCTCTGGAGCAACGAACTGCCCTTGCTGTCTCTTTCTGGCCGGTTCCCCTCTTTCCACTGGGATTCTCTGCCTCTAACCCTATTACAGGGGCTGAGTCACTGGCTTACTGGGGCTCTTTCATACCATCCCTGGGAGGGGTGCGTCACTTGAGTGGGTTGAGTCACTGATGTGATCTTCCTGTCTGGGTTGGCGCCCCCCCCCTTGGGTTGTGCCGTGGTCCGAGATCTTTGTGGGCTATACTCGGCATTGTCTCAGGATGGTAAGTTGGTGGTTGAAGATATCCCTCTAGTGGTGTGGGGGCTGTGCTTTGGCAAAGTGGGTGGGGTTATATCCTTCCTGTTTGGCCTTGTCCGGGGGTGTCCTCGGATGGGGCCACAGTGTCTCCTGACCCCTCCTGTCTCAGCCTCCAGTATTTATGCTGCAGTAGTTTATGTGTCGGGGGGCTAGGGTCAGTTTGTTATATCTGGAGTACTTTTCCTGTCCTATTCGGTGTCCTGTGTGAATTTAAGTGTGCTCTCTCTAATTCACTCTTTCTTTCTCTCTCGGATGACCTGAGCCCTAGGACCATGCCTCAGGACTACCTGACATGATGACTCCTTGCTGTCCCCAGTCCACCTGGCCGTGCTGCTGCTCCAGTTTCAACTGGTCTGCCTTATTATTATTGGACCATGCTGGTCATTTATGTACATCTTGGCCATGTTCTGTTATAATCTCCACCTGGCACAGCCAGAAGAGGACTGGCCACCCCACATAGCCTGGTTCCTCTCTAGGTTTCTTCCTAGGTTTTGGCCTTTCTAGGGAGTTATTCCTTTGATTTGTGGTATAGTATAGTAGGGTATGGTATGGTATAGTATGGTATGATGTGGTATAGTATAGTATAGTATAGTATAGTATAGTATAGTATAGTATAGTATAGTATGGTATAGTATGATATGATGTGGTATAGTATAGTATGGTATGGTATAGTATAGTATAGTATAGTATAGTATAGTATAGTATAGTATAGTATAGTATAGTATGGTATGGTATGGTATGGTATAGTATGATATGATGTGGTATAGTATAGTATAGTATGCTATAGTATAGTATGGTATGTATGGTGTATTATAGTATAGTATGGTGTGTTATAGTATAGTATAGTATAGTATAGTATAGTATAGCATAGTATAGTATGGTATGGTATGGTATGGTATAGTATAGTATGGTATGGTATGGTATAGTATAGTATGGTATGTATGGTGTATTATAGTATAGTATGGTGTGTTATAGTATAGTATAGTATAGTATAGTATAGTATAGTATAGTATAGTATAGTATAGTATAGTATAGTATAATATGGTATGGTATGGTATGGTATGGTATGGTATAGTAAGGTGTACTATAGTATGATATAGCATGGTATGGTATAGTATGGTATAGTATGGTATAGTATGGTATGGTGTAGTATAGTATAATATAGCATGGCATGGTATAGTATGGTATAGTATGGTATGGTGTAGTATAGTACAGTATGGTACGGTATGTGTATTACAAGTGATGAGGCTCTCACCCTGCCTCGAGGGCGGCCCCCTCAGCTGCAGCCACGCGTCTGGTCAGTTCCTGTGAGATTTGGAGCGCCTCGGCCCTCTGCATATCTGTCATGGTGCAGAAAGACGCCACCCGCTGGTCTGGGACACACAGCAAGCAGGAAACAGGCTCAATCATAATATTGTTAATGTTTGCATGCATCTGTAACAATCTCCAATCAACAATATATAACCATAAAGAGAGTTAAATTATTTTACAGAATACGTAAATTGGGTTTAATTATATAGATTGTTTTAAATAAATTGGGTTTTAATATATAGATTATTTTAAATAAATTGGGTTTTATTATATAGATTATTTTAAATAAATTGGGTTTTATTATATAGATTATTTTAAATAAATTGGGTTTTATTATATAGATTATTTTAAGTAAATTGGGTTTTATTATATAGATTATTCTAAATAAATTGGGTTTTAAGTGACTGATCATTTACGTGCACACATATAGGCCTCAAACTCAAACTGGAGATCAATATAAAGCTACAAAAAACTAATTTAAAGCAAAAATCTCCATAACCCAATATACAAGCACCTCTCCTCTCCTCTCCTCTCCTCTCCTCTCCTCTCCTCTCCTCTCCTCTCCTCTCCTCTCCTCTCCTCTCCTCTCCTCTCTCCCTGTGTCTGAAGAGGCAGCTGCTTGGCTCCTAGAAGGTTTAGATTACATAGTGGTCTGTCAGGCTGTAATCATGCGTGTTCTAGGCCTACACCAGAACAGCTCTAAGCCTGCTGTTCTCCCAATGGAAAACACTGACTTGGTAAGTTACCTTACCATGAGGATAGCGATCTCTCTGTCCCTGTCCTCCCCCTCTCATCCTCCCTCCAGTATGAATCTCCACATCAAGGCATCTATATAATTAATAGAAGCAGATTAAAGGGGCAATCTGTAGTTGCTCCATCCATTTTTGGACTTCTGTATTAATGAAAAATAACCATTGATTGTGGAATAATATAACTATGAAATGCCTCAGCAGCTTAGTTAACAGTCACATTCTATCAGAACCCAAAATAGAATCTTGTTAACTCTAATGTTTGTAAACAATGTAGTTCAAAACAACACTGCAGAGCCTAAAAAACATGTTTAAAACTAGCATTGTGAGATCATGGATGGTCAGTCATTGAATGCTTGGCTCTATCTAGGAGAGGGGTTACATTTCTACAGCTCCATCCCTCAGCTTTTTACTGAAACAGGGGTGGAAGTCGGGTTGGTTATTGTTTCAACTGCTGATTAATGCTTTAAAGAGAATATCCCATAAATGTAGAAATCAAACCAAATCTCTGAGACAAAAGCCCCTGTCTGTAACACTGAGTGTTTCTGAAATGGCCAACTATTCTCTAAAAACTGGACAACTGTTGACCAGGACCCATAGGGCTCTATATAGTGGACTACTGTTGACCAGGACCCATAGGGCTCTATATAGTGGACTACTGTTGACCAGGACCCACAGGGCTCTATATAGTGGACGACTGTTGACCAGGACCCATAGGGCTCTATATAGTGGAATACTGTTGACCAGAACCCTTAGGGCTCTATATAGTGGACAACTGTTGACCAGGACCCATAGGGCTCTATATAGTGGACTACTGTTGACCAGGACCCATAGGGCTCTATATAGTGGACAACTGTTGACCAGGACCCATAGTGCTCTATATAGTGGACTACTGTTGACCAGGACCCTTAGGGCTCTATATAGTGGACAACTGTTGACCAGGACCCATAGGGCTCTATATAGTGGACTACTGTTGACCAGGACCCATAGGGCTCTATATAGTGGACTACTGTTGACCAGGACCCATAGGGCTCTATATAGTGGACTACTGTTGACCAGGACCCATAGGGCTCTATATAGTGGACTACTGTTGACCAGGATCCATAGGGCTCTATATAGTGGACTACTGTTGACCAAAACCCATAGGGCTCTATATAGTGGACTACTGTTGACCAGGACCCACAGGGATCTATATAGTGGACAGGGTGTCAGTTCAGAAACAGGCCCCTGTGTTAGCTGTTTGGATCAGGCTTACAGAAGGTTAGGGAGACCACTCTCTTATTCCATATGAATGGATGGTTTCCCTTCTTGTTCACAGGCTGCGTCACAAAGATGAAACAAAACAGTTCCACAAAAGCAGAGACAGAGACTGAAATGTGACCCAAATGGCACCCTATTCCCTATATAGTGGACAAGCTCTATATAGTGGAGCCCAGTAGTGCACTGCTTTTAATCAGGACCTATAAGGACTAAGGTGCCATTTGTGATGGAACCATTGACTGAGTCTGGCACTCACATAACAGAAAGGCTGCTTTGAAAAGCAGATTCCCTTTCAGGCATTTACATGTTCCATATTCCTGGACGGCAATCAAACAACAGAATTGCCTGTAACCCGCTTAGACTAGAGAGATGGTTTCTGTGAGAGAGTATTGAAGGGAGGGAGCCACAAAGAGAAGGCAGAGTACTGATTAGAGGAAGGATCTTAAATAGAGAGAGAGACGGCAGAGTATTGAATAGAGGAGGGATATTAAAGAGAGGGAGAGACGGCAGAGTATTGAAAAGAGGAAGATACTAAAAAGAGGGAGAGAGAGAAAGAGAGACAGCTTGGCTAGAGTCCACAGAGACAGACAGAGGGAGACAGCTGGCTAGAGGCTACAGAGAGAGGCAGAGAGAGACAGCTTGGCTAGAGGCTACAGAGAGAGACAGCTTGGCTAGAGGCTACAGGGAGAGACAGAGAGAGACAGCTTGGCTAGAGGCTACAGAGAGAGGCAGAGAGAGACAGCTTGGCTAGAGGCCATAGAGACAGACAGAGGGAGACAGCTGGCTAGAGGCTACAGAGAGAGGCAGAGAGAGACAGCTTGGCTAGAGGCTACAGAGAGAGACAGCTTGGCTAGAGGCTACAGGGAGAGACAGAGGGAGAGGGCTTGGCTAGATGCTACAGAGAGAGACAGTCGGAGACAGCTTGGCTAGAGGCTACAGAGAGAGAGCTTGGCTAGAGGCTACAGAGAGAGACAGCTTGGCTAGAGGCTACAGAGAGAGACAGAGGGAGACAGAGAGACAGCTTGGCTAGAGGCTACAGAGAGAGACAGACAGAGGGAGACAGCTTGGCTAGAGGCTACAGAGAGAGACAGAGGGAGACAACTTGGCTAGAGGCTACAGAGAGAGACAGCTTGGCTAGAGGCTACAGAGAGAGACAGAGAGAGACAGCTTGGCTGGAGGCTACAGAGAGAGACAGAGAGAGACAGCTTGGCTAGAGGCTACAGAGAGAGACAGAGGGAGACAGAGAGACAGCTTGGCTAGAGGCTACAGAGAGAGACAGACAGAGGGAGACAGCTTGGCTAGAGGCTACAGAGAGAGACAGCTTGGCTAGAGGCTACAGAGAGAGAGAGAGAGAGACAGCTTGGCTAGAGGCTACATAGAGAGACAGAGAGGGACAGCATGGCTAGAGGCTACAGAGAGAGACAGAGGGAGACAGAGAGAGACAGCTTGGCAGAGCATCTTTGATTCATGCCAAATTAGTAGTTAGTAGTGATAAACCAAGCAGACACAGTGTGTGTGTGTGTGTGTGTGTGTGTGTGTGTGTGTGTGTGTGTGTGTGTGTGTGTGTGTGTGTGTGTGTGTGTGTGTGTGTGTGTGTGTGCGTGCGTGCGTGCGTGTGTGTGTAGTGAAAGTGATCAACAACTACAACAGATCAAGTCTCAGACAGGCAGAGGTTATTCAGGAGGTTGATCTCTCCTCTGAGCAATCTCTGTCTCTATCAACAGTATTGATGGTAAATGCTTTAAATCCAGGCAAGGAGAAGAGTAAATGCTATGAATAGACAGCTAGCTAGTAGACCATAGAGAAGAGAAACTGAGGCACAGAGAAAGAGCCAGGGAGAGCCAATGCCATTCAATCACTATTGTCTGCAGGGGACTGAGAGGAAATACAATTACCTAATAATTGATTGGATTTAAATAGCACTTTCTACCAACTGAGGTAGTCAAAGAGCTTTCCATAGTAGTGGGAAACATCTCAACCACCATCAATGTGTAGCACCACCTGGGTGATGCACAGCGACGATTTGTGAATCACCACCTGGGTGATGCACGGCGACCATTTGTGAATCACCACCTGGGTGATGCACAGCGACCATTTGTGAATCAGCACCTGCGTGATGCACGGCGACCATTTGTGAATCACCACCTGGGTGATGCACGGCGACCATTTGTGAATCACCACCTGGGTGATGCACGGTGACCATTTGTGAATCACCACCTGGGTGATGCACGGCGACCATTTGTGAATCACCACCTGGGTGATGCACGGCGACCATTTGTGAATCACCACCTGGGTGATGCACGGCGACCATTTGTGAATCACCACCTGGGTGATGCACGGCAACCATTTGTGAATCACCACCTGGGTGATGCACGGCGACCATTTGTGAATCACCACATGGACCAGATGAAGCAAAATGTTTAATTGTGTTTTTTTAATTTATTGGATAAATGTACAGTCAGAGCTAACAAATAGTATATCATACTCTGCATTATTTTAGGAGCAATGGGAAAGTAATTCTGCTTTCAATCTGTAAACTCACTTTTAAGAAAATGGCCTGTGAATGTTTTGGTATCTAGTGAAGATCTCTTCATTCAGTATCGTTCACGCCCCGTTAAGCTTTATCCCCACCCATCTCGTTTCGCTCTCTGAAGGCAAAGAAACCGGCCATATTCAACGGGTGTTGTGCACTTTAGCTTAAGACATGCACCTAGCTAGGTAAACAATGAACCTAGCTAGGTAAACAACAAACCTAGCAAGGTAAACAACAAATCTATCTAGGTAAACAATGAACCTAGCTAGGTAAACAACAAACCTAGCTAGGTAAACAATGAACCTAGCTAGGTAAACAACAAACCTAGCTAGGTAAACAAGAAATCTATCTTGGTAAACAACAAACCAAGCTCGGTAAACAACGAACCTAGCTAGGTAAACAACAAATCTATCTAGGTAAACAACAAACCTGGCTAGGTAAACAACGAACCTAGCTAGGTAAACAATGAACCTAGTTAGCTAAACAACAAATCTATCTAGGTAAACAACAAACCTAGCTAGGTAAACAACGGACCTAGCCAGGTAAACAACGAACCTAGCTAGGTAAACAACGAACCTAGTTAGCTAAACAACAAACCTAGCTAGGTAAACAACATGTAGGATCACACACGTCACATTAGCTAAAGAGCCAGCCAGCTAACGTTGGCTAGTTAAACAACAATGAACGTGTCATTACTACCTTGCATGAATCTGCTGGGAGCTAACCAAACAGGTTCAATGTTAGCTAGCTAAAATTAGGCTCTGACTAGCAAAGTAAACGGCTCTGGGATACGAATAATAACGTCATACATGTAACTTTATCTAGCTAGCTAGCTAACAGTACATTTTAGCTTAAATTAAACTACTTTCTGTCAAAATGTAAAATGTGTAATATCTGAAAATGTAGCGAGCTAATGCTAGACTATCTAACCTGTATACATCATCATGCATGATGGACGTGTCTCCCTGCCATGAATGCCATGCCACTGCTGCCCTTTGTTTGAAGATGTAATCCAGAGACAGGTGTTCTCTCCATCTCTTTAGCTATCATACTCTAATTCCACTGATTTCAAAACTTGATCCTCCAGAAAGTGGAGAGCAACACTTATGCAGCTCCACTACAAATCAAATCAAATGTATTTATATAGCCCTTTGTACATAAGCTGATATCTCAAAGTGCTGTACAGAAACCCAGCCTAAAACCCCAAACAGCATGCAATGCAGGTGTAGAAGCACCGTGGCTAGGAAAAACTCCCTAGAAAGGCCAAAACCTAGGAAGAAACCTAGAGAGGAACCCGGCTATGTGGGGTGGCCAGTCCTCTTCTGGCTGTGCCGGGTGGAGATTATAACAGAACATGGCCAAGATGTTCAAATGTTCATAAATGTCCAGCATGGTCGAATAATAATAAGGCAGAACAGTTGAAACTGGAGCAGCAGCACGGCCAGGTGGACTGGGGACAGCAAGGAGTCATCATGTCAAGTAGTCCTGAGGCATTACATTTTTTTTTTTACCAACAGGCTGACCAGCTCCAATAGACAGAAGCCTTCAATATGGCAGACCAATCCGAACCAATCCAAACCCATCTCTCGGCATGTCTAGCCTACACATTATTTCAGCCAATCATCGCTAGTGGGAAGGTTGCTGACTTTTTCTGTGGCTTAACCAACAAGGCTCTTAATTTAACAATTGTATTCATATTTACAGATGGCATACAAGTTTATTAAGGCACATGAAAGTTCACATGTTCCAGAAGGAATTTCTGCCAAAAAACAAAAACAATAAAAAGATAAACTGTTAAATTGGCTCTCCAGTGATGTATTGACTTCCGACATACGACTAGTTTCCTGAAATGGGTCACATTCGTGTGCCAGATTGATCAACACACATCCGATATCAGGTGGAGAGGTGAGGAGTGATATATGCTAATTAGGAATGAGAGGGTCGATTAGGTGGCCATGATGGGAATTTTGTCATGACACCAGGGTTAAAATCCCTACTCTTAGAATAAATGCCATGGGATTTGTAATGATAACAGAGAGTCAGGACACGCATATAACATCCCATCCCAAAAAACATCAGCGAAATGTTCCCTTCAATGCGCTGGGATCGCCTTAGAGCAGAGGAAACAGTGCCCCCTACTGGCACTCCAACACGACTTCCAGCAGCATCTGGTCTCCATTCCAAGGACCGACCAGGACCAAAACTGCTTAGATTCAGAAGCAAGCTAGCAGTCGGATGCAGGGTGGTGTAGGTTTAGGGGATTTCAGCTCAGTGAAATGATGGGTCTCTCTTCATCAGAGCTTCGATAGTAGTTAGAAATTCTACAGTAGTTAGAGATTCTACAGTAGTTAGAACTTCACTGTAGTTCGAGATAATACAGTAGTTGGAGATTCTACAGTAGTTAGAACTTCTACAGTAGTTAGAACTTCTACAGTAGTTAGATTCTACAGAACTTAGAGATTCTACAGTAGCTAGAGATAATACAGTAGTTAACACTTCTACTGTAGTTAGATATACTACTTTAGTTAACACTTCTACAGTAGTTAGATATTCTACGGTAGTTAACACTTCTACAGTAGTTATAGATTCCACAGTAGTTAACACTTCTACTGTAGTTACATATTCTACACTAGTTAGAGATTCTACAGTAGCTAGAGATTCTACAGTAGTTAGAGATTCTACAGGAGTTAACACTTCTACTGTAGTTAGATATTCTACAGTAGTTAAAAATTCTACTGTAGTTAGAGATCCTAGGGTAGTTAGAGCTTCTACGGTGGTTAGAGATTCTACGGTAGTTAAAACTTCTACTGTAGTTAGAGCTTCTACGGTAGTTAGAGCTTCTATGGTAGTTAGAGTTTCGACAGTAGTTAGAGAGACGAACCCAAACCAGCAGATTGGAAGTGTAGTGGGAAGGAGAGAGTAGAACGACTAACACAAAGCAACAGATTGGAAGTGTAGTGGGAAGGAGAGAGGAGAATGACTAACACAAAGCAACAGATTGGAAGTGTAGTGGGAAGGAGAGAGGAGCGAGACTAACACAAAGCAACAGATTGGAAGTGTAGTGGGAAGGAGAGAGGAGAACGACTAACACAAAGCAACATATTGGAAGTGTAGTGGGAAGGAGAGAGGAGAACGACTAACACAAAGCAACAGATTGGAAGTGTAGTGGGAAGGAGAGAGGAGCGAGACTAACACAAAGCAACAGATTGGAAGTGTAGTGGGAAGGAGAGAGGAGCAAGACGAACACAAAGCAACAGATTGGAAGTGTAGTGGGAAGGAGAGAGGAGCGAGACTAACACAAAGCGACAGACCGGAAGCGTAGTGGGAAGGAGAGAGGAGCGAGACTAACACAAAGCAACAGATTGGAAGTGTAGAGGGAAGGAGAGAGAAGCGAGACTAACACAAAGCAACAGATTGGAAGTGTAGTAGGAAGGAGAGTGGAGCGAGACTAACACAAAGCAACATATTGGAAGTGTAGTGTGAAGGAGAGAGGAGAACGACTAACACAAAGCAACAGACCGGAAGTGTAGTGGGAAGGAGAGAGGAGCGAGACTAACACAAAGCAACAGATTGGAAGTGTAGTGGGAAGGAGAGAGGAGCGAGACTAACACAAAGCAGCAGATTGGAAGTGTAGTGGGAAGGAGAGAGGAGAACGACTAACACAAAGCAACAGATTGGAAGTGTAGTGGGAAGGAGAGAGGAGCGAGACTAGCACAAAGCAACTGATTGGAAGTGTAGTGGGAAGGAGAGAGGAGTGAGACTAGCACAAAGCAACTGATTGGAAGTGTAGTTGGAAGGAGAGAGGAGCGAGACTAACACAAAGCAACATATTGGAAGTGTAGTGGGAAGGAGAGAGGAGTGAGACTAACACAAAGCAACATATTGGAAGTGTAGTGGGAAGGAGAGAGGAGAACTACTAACACAAAGCAACATATTGGAAGTGTAGTGGGAAGGAGAGAGGAGTGAGACTAACACAAAGCAACATATTGGAAGTGTAGTGGGAAGGAGAGAGGAGAACTACTAACACAAAGCAACATATTGGAAGTGTAGTGGGAAGGAGAGATGAGCGAGACGAACACAAAGCAACATATTGGAAGTGTAGTGGGAAGGAGAGAGGAGAACTACTAACACAAAGCAACATATTGGAAGTGTAGTGGGAAGGAGAGAGGAGTGAGACTAACACAAAGCAACATATTGGAAGTGTAGTGGGAAGGAGAGAGGAGAACTACTAACACAAAGCAACATATTGGAAGTGTAGTGGGAAGGAGAGATGAGCGAGACGAACACAAAGCAACATATTGGAAGTGTTGTGGGAAGGAGAGAGGAGCGAGACTAACACAAAGCAACATATTGGAATTGTAGTGGGAAGGAGAGAGGAGCGAGACTAACACAAAGCAGCATATTGGAAGTGGCGGCAACACACATGCTCACTATCACACAGACGTTAATGCACATACACACACACCCCGAGTTTCTTACCTTCGAAAGTGCGTGCAGCGTCCACCAGGTGTGACCAGTCGAGTCCGGAGGCGGAGTCAGGGAGGGGCATGAGACCAGGGTCGTTGAACTTTGACCTGTCAGCCAGCGAACCATCAGAGAACCAGAACTCATCTCGAGAGAGAGAGAGAGAGAAGACAGGCAGGTCAATGACCAGCACACACATGGTCTTTGACTTCAGGACATTTTTAGATTAATCCAAATGAATTAATCTCTTGCACAGAACCAGAGAAAATGTGTAACAGGCCTTCCTGGAGAAGGCCCTTATAACCAATAACAGGAACAACTGTTCTGTCAACAAGTTCACTAAATATTGTAAGAAAGACCAAACAAGACCCAGTGTCCTTGGCTAGGAGCCGTACACAAAACCCAGTATCCTTGGCTAGGAGCCCTACCCAAGACCCAGTGTCCTTGGCTAGTAGCCCTCCGCAAGACCCAGTGTCCTTGGCTAGGAACCATACACAAGACCCTGTGTCCTTGGCTAGGAACCATACCCAAGACCCAGTGTCCTTGGCTCGGAGCTGTACCCAAGACCCAGTGTCCTTGGCAAGGAGCCATACACAAGACCCTGTGTCCTTGGCTATGAGCCCTCCACAAGACCCAGTGTCCCTGGCTATGAGCCGTACACAAGACCCAGTGTCCTTGACTAGGAGCCGTACCCAAGACCCAGTGTCCTTGGCTAGGAGCCCTCCACAAGACCCAGTGTCCTTGGCTAGGAGCCGTACCCAAGACCCAGTGTCCTTGGCTAGGAGCCCTCCACATACCCAGTGTCCTTTGCTAGGAGCCGTACCCAAGACCCAGTGTCCTTGGCTAGGAGCCCTCCACAAGACCCAGTGTCCTTATTTAGGAGCCCTCAGCAAGACCCAGTGTCCTTGGCTAGGAGCCCTCCACAAGACCCTGTGTCCTTGGCAAGGAGCCATTCACAAGACCCTGTGTCCTTGGCTAGGAGCCGTTCACAAGACCCTGTGTCCTCGGCTAGGAGCCCTCCACAAGACCCTGTGTCCTTGGCTAGGAGCCGTTCACAAGACCCAGTGTCCTTGGCTAGGAGCCCTCCACAAGACCCTGTGTACCTTGGCTAGGAGCCGTACCCAAGACCCTGTGTCCTTGGCTAGGCAACCTCCACAAGACCCTGTGTCCTTGGCTAGGAGCCGTACCCAAGACCCAGTGACCTTGGCTAGGAGCCGTACCCAAGACCCTGTGTCCTTGGCTAGGCAACCTCCACAAGACCCTGTGTCCTTGGCTAGGAGCCATACCCAAGACCCAGTGACCTTGGCTAGGAGCCCTCCACAAGACCCTGTGTCCTTGGCTAGGAGCCATACACAAGACCCTGTGTCCTTGGCTAGGAGCCATACACAAGTCCCTGTGTCCTTGGCTAGGAGCCATACACAAAACTCAGTGTCCTTGGCTAGGAGCCCTCCACAAGACTCAGTGTCCTTGGCTAGGAGCCGTACCCAAGACCCAGTGTCCTTGGCTAGGAGCACTCCACAAGACCCTGTGTCCTTGGCTAGGCAACCTCCACAAGACCCTGTGTCCTTGGCTAGGAGCCCTCCCCAAGACCCAGTGTCCTTGGCTAGGAGCCCTCCACAAGACCCTGTGTCCTTGGCTAGGAGCCATACACAAGACCCTGTGTCCTTGGCTAGGAGCCATACACAAGACCCAGTGTCCTTGGCTAGGAGCCATACACAAACCTCAGTGTCCTTGGCTAGGAGCCCTCCACAAGACTCAGTGTCTTTGGCTAGGAGCCGTACCCAAGACCACGTGTCCTTGGCTAGGAGCCCTCCACAAGACCCTGTGTCCTTGGCTAGGAGCCATACACAAGACCCTGTGTCCTTGGCTAGGAGCCATACACAAGACCCTGTGTCCTTGGCTAGGAGCCATACACAAAACTCAGTGACCTTGGCTCGGAGCCCTCCACAAGACTCAGTGTCCTTGGCTAGGAACCATACACAAGACCAAGTGTCTTTGGCTAGGAACCGTACACAAGACCCAGTGTCCTTGGCTAGGAGCCCTCCACCATACCCTGTGTCCTTGGCTAGGAGCCGTACCCAAGACCCAGTGTCCTTGGCTAGGGGCCCTCCACAAGACCCTGTGTCATTTACATTACATTTACATTTAAGTGTCCTTGGCGAGGAGCCCTCCACATGATCCTGTGTCCTTGGCCAGGAGCTGTACCCAAGACCCAGTGTCCTTGGCTAGGAGACGTCCACAAGACCCAGTGTCCTTGGCTGGGAGACGTACCCAAGACCAAGTGAGCATTACAGCATCTCTCCTCTCTCCTCTGAAGAAGCCGTCTGAAGGGTAATAAATGGCTTGTCTCACTGGATGTCTTCATGTCTCAATCAACAACCCCTTTCGTTCAATTCAATTTCAATTTAAGGGGCTTTATGCATATGTTTACATTGCCAAAGCAAGTCAAAAAATTAAACATTACACTCATAAAGGTTCCAAAGGAATAGAGAAATTTCAAATATCATATTATGTCTATATACAGTGTTGTAACGATGTGAAAATAGTTAAAGTACAAAAGGGAAAATAAAATAACATAAATATGGGTTGTATTTACAATTATGTTTATTCTTCACTGGTTGCCCTTTTCTTGTGGCAAGAGGTCACAAATCTTACTGCTGTGTGGCATACTGTGGTATTTCACCAAAATCGGGGTTGTTTTCTAATTCTTTGTCGATCTGTGTAATCTGAGGGAAATATGTGTCTCTAATATGGTCATACATTTGGAAGGAGGTTAGGAAGTGCAGCTCAGTTTCCACCTCATTTTGTGGGCAGTGTGCAGATAGCCTGTCTTCTCTTGAGAGCCAGGTCTGCCTACGGCGTCCTTTCTCAATAGCAAGGCTATGCTCACTGAGTCTGTAAATAGTCAAATCTTTCCTTAGGTTCGGGTCAGTCACAGTGGTCAGGTATTCTGACACTGTGTACTCTCTGTTTAGGGCCAAATAACATTCAAGTTTGCTCATTCTAGTTTTACTTTCCAATGTGTCAAGTAATTATCGTTTTGTTTTCTCGTGATTTGATTGGGTCTAATTGTGTTGCTGTCCTGGGGCTCTGTGTGGTCAGTTTGTGTTTGTGAACAGAGCCCCAGGACCAGATTGCTTAGGGGACTCTAAGCAATATGTGTCTATATTAATCTCTCTGTAGGGGATGGATTTGTTATGTAAGGTTTGGGAATTACTTCCTTTTAGGTGGTTGTAGAATTTAACAACTTGTTTCTGGATTTTGATAATCAGCAGATATCGGTCTAATTTTGCTCTGCATTTTAGGTTGTACTCTCCCTCCCTATACTTTCACTTCCACTATTCCACTGCCTTTCTCTCTCTCCTCTCTCTCCTCTCCTCTCCTCTCCTCTCCTCTCCTCTCCTCTCCACTTCTCTTCTCTCCTCTCCTCTCCTCTCCTCTCTCTCTTCCCTTCTCTCCTCTCTCTCTTCCCTTCTCTCCTCTCCTCTCTCTCTCTCTTCCCCTCTCTCCTCTCTCTCCCTCTCTCTCTCTCTTCCCTTCTCTCCTCTCTCTCTCCTCTCTTCTCTCTTCCCTTCTCTCCTCTCCTCTCTCTCTCCCTTCCCTTCTCCCCTCTCTCTCTCCCCTTCTCTCCTCTCTCTTTCTCTTCCCTCCTCTCCTCTCCTCTCCTCTCTCTCCCTCTCTCTCTCTCTTCCCTCCTTTCCTCTCTCTCCCCTCTCCTCTCCTCTCTCTCTCTTCCCTTCTCTCCTCTCCTCTCTCTCTTCCCTTCTCTCCTCTCTCTCTCTCTCTCTCTGTCTCTCTCTTCCCTCCTCTCTCTCCTTGGTCACTATCTCTCCCTCTCCCTCCCTATCTCTTTATCTCTCTCTCTTGCTTGCTTTCTCCCTCTCTTTCAGCACTCTCCTTGACAGACAGGGAATGCAATATAAAGGCTCTTATTTCACAGAGAAGACTTTGAAAATGACAGGAGAGGGAGAGAGGGGAGAGCGATCAAGAGAGTGAGAGTGAGAGAGAGAGAGAGAGAGAGAGAGAGAGAGAGAGAGAAAGAGATAATTCCCTCCCTCCAATTTGAGTCTCTCAGACTCAGAGTGATCAACTATTTACCAAATTGGTAGGTTTTAGTGTGGGGGAGAAAGATAGAGAGAAGAGAGAGCTCGTAACAGCTACCCTTCAAAACAATCAGGCATCCATCAGGCATGACAGTTACGAGAAGGCAACAGGAATAGAGACAGCTGAGAGTGTTAAGAGAGAAGGATCAGCTAAGGAGGTTAAGAGAAAAGAACCAGCTAAGAAGGTTAAGAGCGAAGAACCAGCTAAGAAGGTTAAGAGATAAGAACCAACTAAGAAGGTTAAGATAGAAGAACCAACTAAGAAGGTTAATAGAGAAGAACCAGCTAAGAGGATGAAGAGAGAAGAACCAGCTAAGCAGGTTAAGAGAGAAGAACCAGCTAAGAAGGTTAAGAGAGAAGAACCAGCTAAGAAGGTTAAGAGAGAAGAACCAGTGAAGAAGGTTAAGAGAGAAGAACCAGCTAAGAAGGTTAAGAGAGAAGACCCAGCTAAGAGGGCAAAGAGAGAAGAACCAGCTAAGAGGGCAAAGAGAGAATGACCAGCTAAGGAGGTTAAGAGAGAAGAACCAGCTAAGAAGGTTAAGAGAGAAGAACCAGTGAAGAAGGTTAAGAGAGAAGAACCAGCTAAGAAGGTTAAGAGAGAAGAACCAGCTAAGAGGGCAAAGAGAGAAGAACCAGCTAAGAGTGCAAAGAGAGAAGAACCAGCTAAGAAGGTTAAGAGAGAAGAACCAACTAAGAAGGTTAAGAGAGACGAACCAACTAAGAAGGTTAAGAGAGAAGAACCAGCTAAGAGGATGAAGAGAGAAGAACCAGCTAAGCAGATTAAGAGAGAAGAACCAGCTAAGAAGGTTAAGAGAGAAGAACCAGCTAAGAAGGTTAAGAGAGAAGAACCAGCTATGAAGGTTAAGAGAGAAGAACCAGCTAAGAGGGCAAAGTGAGAAGAACCAGCTAAGAGGGCAAAGAGAGAAGGACCAGCTAAGAGGGCAAAGAGAGAAGAACCAACTAAGAAGGTTAAGAGAGAAGAACCAGCTAAGAAGGTTAAGAGAGAAGAACCAACTAAGAGGGCAAAGAGAGAAGAACCAGCTAAGAGGGCAAAGAGAGAAGAACCAACTAAGAAGGTTAAGAGAGAAGAACCAGCTAAGAAGGTTAAGAGAGAAGAACCAGCTAAGAAGGTTAAGAGAGAAGAACCAACTAAGAGGGCAAAGAGAGAAGAACCATCTAAGAGGGCAAAGAGAGAAGAACCAACTAAGAAGGTTAAGAGAGAAGAACCAGCTAAGAAGGTTAAGAGAGAAGAACCAACTAAGAGGGCAAAGAGAGAAGAACCAGCTAAGAGGGCAAAGAGAGAAGAACCAACTAAGAAGGTTAAGAGAGAAGAACCAGCTAAGAAGGTTAAGAGAGAAGAACCAACTAAGAAGGTTAAGAGAGAAGAACCAGCTAAGAAGGTTAAGAGAGAAGAACCAGCTAAGAAGGTTAAGAGAGAAGAACCAACTAAGAGGGCAAAGAGAGAAGAACCAGCTAAGAGGGCAAAGAGAGAAGAACCAACTAAGAAGGTTAAGAAAGAAGAACCAGCTAAGAAGGTTAAGAGAGAAGAACCAACTAAGAAGGTTAAGAGAGAAGAACCAGCTAAGAAGGTTAAGAGAGAAGAACCAACTAAGAAGGTTAAGAGAGAAGAACCAGCTAAGAGGGCAAAGAGAGAAGAACCAGCTAAGAGGATGAACAGCAGCACTTCAAAGACATTCTCTTTATCTCAACAGAGCACTGAATACCAATATGGAAATGAAACCGAGGAAGGGAGAGGAGAGACAGACAGGGTCTGACAGGTGAACAGGACATTCTGTGTGACTGACAGTATAGCTGTCCTAATGAGGATTGAGCATGTTCATGTCAGAGACCTCCTCCTCTCAGCTGGTCAGTCTAGACTAGTGAGGACACAGCTCTCCAACTCATTCATTTCAGTGTGAGTGCCTCAAGCGTTCAGTCTCAGTGAACATTAGCTGGTTGTGACAGGTCTTAATGCACCTTAATGACAGACATATTTCCATTGTATGTGTGGATGTGTTTGTGCAATACTTACTCCTGAGGTTGGAGCCCCCCTGTCCTGGCATGCGTGGTGGCAGGGTGGCGTGATAGGGTGGAGTGGTGGAGAACAGGATGTCATTGGGCAGTGCCTGGTCCAGCATGGAGCTATGGGAGGAGGCGTAGGACGAGCCCTTTCTGTTGCTGCTACACACACTCTCGTCTGATAGGGTACGGTACAGGGAGCGCCGTGGTGATAGGCTGCCCGTCGCAGACATCTGGAGGGGGGAATAGAACACATCAACACACATTCACAACAAGAGCAGACAACAATCTGCTCCTTCCCAGCTAACAACGAATTCCCAGAAATGTATAGAACGTTCCCTTAAGAGTCTCATTAGATTATTAACTAAAGTTTTCATAGGAATGTTCCCCTGATGTCTCCAAGAGACAATTACCTTAATGTCAAATAGGACTTACCCAGAATGTGGTTACCATGTTCTCAGAATGTAAGCTCCGGGGCCTGGCCAACATCCATCCCCCCCCCCTCCACACACACACGGTTCCTCGAGAGCTGCCATCCATTCCCCACCCCCAAGCAATACCAGTAAAACGTTTATATAATTGAAACTTTTAGAGACAGGATTAGTGCTTTTATATTTAATCATCTCAACCCACACAGTGCATATTCATTATATAGATAGGCATGCTTTATCTTGTCTGGTTTATCATCCCAGATAAAATGAAGAAAATAAATTTGCTCATATGATTGGAAAAACAAATCATCAGGAGCCACAGAGGAAATCAAGAAGATCCACAAGTATTCTTTCTCAATAGCTGGTAGCTGATTTTTTTTTGACTGAAGCAGAACTCTAGTGCAATATGAGACTCACTGAAGCATTCGTTAATTTACAAAAGGATAGTCTAATAGGGTGGTCTAATAGGATAGTCTAATAGGGTAGTCTAATAAGGTAGTCTAATAGGATAGTCTAATAAGGTAGTCTAATAGGGTAGTCTAATAAGGTAGTCTAATAGGATAGTCTAATAAGGTTGTCTAATAGGACAAGTTTAATAGGGTAGTTTAATAGGGTATCTAATAGGATAGTATAATAGGATAGTCTAATAAGGTAGTCTAATAGGGTAGTCTTATAAGGTAGTCTAATAGGATAGTATAATATGGTAGTTTAAAAGGGTATATAATGGGATAGTCTAATAGGAAAGTCTCATAGGGTAGTCTAATAAGGTATATAATATGGTATCTAATAGGATAGTCTAATAAGGTAGTCTAATAGGGTAGTCTAATAGGATACTCTAAAAGGATAGTCTAATAGGATAGTCTAATAGGGTAGTCTAATAGGGTAGTCTAATAAGGTAGTCTAATAGGGTAGTTTAATAGGATATCTAATAAGGTAGTCTAAAAGGGTAGTCTAATACGATAGTCTAAAAGGATAGTCTAATAGGGTAGTCTAATAGGGTATCTGATTTGATAGTCTAATAAGGTAGTCTAATAGGATAGTCTAATAGGGTCCATAATAAGATGTCTAATAGGGTAGTCTAATAGGTTTAGTTGAATAGGATAGTCTAATAGGGTAGTTTAATAGGGTATCTAATAGGATAGTCTAATAAGGTAGTCTAATAAGGTATTCTAATAGGATAGTCTAATAGAATAGTCTAATAAGGTAGTCTAATAGGGTAGTCTAATAGGATACTCTAAAAGGATAGTCTAATAGGATAGTCTAATAGGGTAGTCTAATAGGGTAGTCTAATAAGGTAGTCTAATAGGGTAGTTTAATAGGATATCTAATAAGGTAGTCTAATAGGGTAGTCTAATACGATAGTCTAAAAGGATAGTCTAATAGGGTAGTCTAATAAGGGAGTCAAATAGGGTAGTTTAATATGGTATCTAATAGCATAGTATAATAAGGTAGTCTAATAGGGTAGTCTAATAGGGTAGTCTAATAGGGTATCTGATTTGATAGTCTAATAAGGTAGTCTAATAGGATAGTCTAATAGGGTCCATAATAAGATGTCTAATAGGGTAGTCTAATAGGTTTAGTTGAATAGGATAGTCTAATAGGGTAGTTTAATAGGGTATCTAATAGGATAGTCTAATAAGGTAGTCTAATAAGGTATTCTAATAGGATAGTCTAATAGAATAGTCTAATAAGGTAGTCTAATAGGGTAGTCTAATAAGATAGTCTAAAAGGATAGTCTAATAGGGTAGTCTAATAGGGTAGTCTTATAAGGTAGTCTCATAGGGTAGTCTTATAAGGTAGTCTAATAGGATAGTATAATAGGGTAGACTAATAGGGTAGTTTAAAAGGGTATATCATAGGATAGTCTAATAGGATAGTCTCATAGGGTAGTCTAATAAGGTATATAATATGGAATCTAATACGATAGTCTAATAAGGTAGACTAACAGGGTAGTCTAATAGGATAGTCTAAAAGGATAGTCTAATAGGATAGTCTCATAGGGTAGTCTAATAAGGTATATAATATGGTATCTAATAGGATAGTCTAATAAGGTAGTCTAATAGGGTAGTCTAATAGGATAGTCTAAAAGGATAGTCTAATAGGATAGTCTAATAGGGTAGTCTAATAAGGTAGTCTAATGGGGTAGTTTAATAGGATATCTAATAGGATAGTCTAATAGGGTAGTCTAATAGGATAGTCTAAAACGATAGTCTAAAAGGATAGTCTAATAGGGTAGTCTAATAAGGGAGTCTAATAGGATAGTCTAATAGCGTAGTCTAATAGGGTAGTTTAATATGGTATCTAATAGGATAGTATAATAAGGTAGTCTAAGAGGGTAGTCTAATAGGGTATCTAATATGATAGTCTAATAAGGTAGTCTAATAGGATAGTCTAATAGGGTACATAATAAGATGTCTAATAGGGTAGTCTAATAGGATAGTCTAAAAGGATAGTCTAATAGGGTAGTTTAATAGGGTAGTCTAATAAGGTAGTCTTATAGGGTAGTCTAATAAGGTCGTCTAATAGGGTAGTCTAATAAGGTAGTCTAATAGGATAGTCTAATAAGGTAGTCTAATAGGCTAGTCTAATAAGGTCGTCTAATAGGGTTGTCTAATAGGATAGTATAATAGGGTTGTCTAATAGGGTATCTAATAGGATAGTCAAATAGGGTAGTCCTATAAGGTAGTCTAATAGGATGGTATAATAGGGTAGACTAATAGGGTCGTTTAAAAGAGTATATAACGGGATAGTCTAATAGGGTAGTCTAATAGGGTAGTTTAATATGGTATCTAATAGGATAGTATAATAAGGTAGTCTAATAGGATAGTCTAATAGGGTAGTCTAATAAGGTAGTCTAATAGGGTAGTTTAATAGGATATCTGATAGGATAGTCTAACAAGGTATTCTAATAGGGTAGTCTAATAGGATAGTCTAAAACGATAGTCTAAAAGGATAGTCTAATAGGGTAGTCTAATAAGGGAGTCTAATAGGATAGTCTAATAGTGTAGTCTAATAGGGTAGTTTAATATGGTATCTAATAGGATAGTATAATAAGGTAGTCTAATAGGATAGTCTAATGGGGTAGTCTAATAGGGTATATAATAAGATGTCTAATAGGGTAGTCTAATAGGGTAGTTTAATATGATAGTCTAATATGGTATTTAATAGCGTAGTCTAAAAGGGTAGTCTAATAGGGTAGTCTTACAGGATAATCTGATAGGATAGTCTAATAGGGTAGTCTAATAGGATAGTCTAATAGGATAGTCTAATAGGGTAGTCTAATAGTGTATATAATAAGATGTCTAAAAGGTAATCTAATAGGATAGTCTAAAAGGATAGTCTAATAGGGTAGTCTAATAAGGTAGTCTAATAGGATAGTCTAATGGGGTAGTCTAATAAGGTAGTCTAGTAGGGTAGTCTAATAGGGTATATAATAAGGTACTCTAATAAGGTAGTCTAATAGGGTAGTCTAATAGGATAGTCTAAAACAATAGTCTAAAAGGATATTCTAATAGGGTAGTCTAATAAGGTAGTCTAAAAGGATAGTCTAAAAGGATAGTCTAAAGGATAGTCTAATAGGGTAGTCTAATAGGGTAGTCTAATAAGGTAGTCTAGTAGGGTAATTTTATAGGATATCTAATAGGATAGTCTAAAAGGATAGTCTAATAGGGTAGTCAACTAGGATAGTCTAATAGGGTATATAATAAGATGTCTAATAAGGTAGTCTAATAGGGTAGTCTAATAGGATAGTCTAAAACGATAGTCTAAAAGGATAGTCTAATAGGGTAGTCTAATAAGGGAGTCTTATAGGATAGTCTAATAGGTAGTCTAAAATTGTAGTTTTATATGGTTAATAATAGGATAGTCTAATAGGGTAGTTTAATAGGATAGTCTCATAGGGTAGTCTAATAGGGTAGTCTAATAAGGTAGTCTAATATGATAGTCTCATAAGGTATTCTAATAGGGTATATAATAAGATGTCTAATAGGGTAGTCTAATAGGGTAGTTTAATATGATAGTCTAATATGGTAGTTTAATAGCGTAGTCTAAAAGGGTAGTCTAATAGGGTAGACTTACAGGATAATCTGATAGGATAGTCTAATAGGGTAGTCTAATAAGGTAGTCTAATAGGGTAGTCTAATAAGGTAGTCTAATAGGGTAGTCTAATAAGGTAGTCTAATAGGGTAGTCTAGTAAGGTAGTCAAATAGGATAGTCTAATAGGATAGTCTAATAGGGTATATAATAAGATGTCTAATAGGGTAATCTAATAGGATAGTCTAATAGGGTAGTCTAATAAGGTAGTCTAGTAGGGTAGTCTAATAGGGTATATAATAAGGTACTCTAATAAGGTAGTCTAATAGGGTAGTCTAATAGGATAGTCTAAAACAATAGTCTAAAAGGATAGTCTAATAGGGTAGTCTAATAAGGTAGTCTAATAGGATAGTCTAATAGGGTAGTCTAATAAGGTAGTCTAGTAGGGTAGTCTAATAGGGTATATAATAAGGTACTCTAATAAGGTAGTCTAATAGGGTAGTCTAATAGGATAGTCTAAAACAATAGTCTAAAAGGATAGTCTAATAGGATAGTCCTATAAGGGAGTCTAATAGGATAGTCTAATAGGTATTCTAATAGTATAGTCTAAAAGGATAGTCTAAAAGGATAGTCTAATAGGGTAGTCTAATAAGGTAGTCTAATAGGGTAGTCTAATAGGATAGTCTAAAAGGATAGTCTAATAGGATAGTCTAATAGGGTAGTCTAATAAGGTAGTCTAATAGGGTAGTCTAATAGGATAGTCTAATAGGGTAGTCTAATAAGGTGCACTAAAAGGATAGTCTAAAAGGATAGTCTAAAGGATAGTCTAATAGGGAAGTCTAATAGGGTAGTCTAATAAGGTAGTCTAGTAGGGTAATTTTATAGGATATCTAATAGGATAGTCTAAAAGGATAGTCTAAAAGGATAGTCTAAAAGGATAGTCTAATAGGGTAGTCTAATAAGGGAGTCTTATAGGATAGTCTAATAGGTAGTCTAAAATTGTAGTTTAATATGGTATCTAATAGGATAGTCTAATAGGGTATATAATAAGATGTCTAATAAGGTAGTCTAATAGGGTAGTCTAATAGGATAGTCTAAAACGATAGTCTAAAAGGATAGTCTAATAGGGTAGTCTAATAAGGGAGTCTTATAGGATAGTCTAATAGGTAGTCTAAAATTGTAGTTTAATATGGTATCTAATAGGATAGTCTAATAGGGTAGTTTAATAGGATAGTCTCATAGGGTAGTCTAATAGGGTAGTCTAATAAGGTAGTCTAATATGATAGTCTCATAAGGTAGTCTAATAGGGTAGTCTAATAGGGTAGTCTAATAGGGTATATAGTAAGATGTCTAATAAGGTAGTCTAATAGGGTAGTCTAATAGGGTAGTCTAATAGGATATATAATAAGATGTCTAATAAGGTAGTCTAATAGGGTAGTCTAATAGGGTAGTCTAATAAGGTAGTCTAATAGGATAGTCTAATAGGGTAGTCTAATAAGGTAGTCTAGTAGGGTAGTCTAATAGGGTATATAATAAGGTACTCTAATAAGGTAGTCTAATAGGGTAGTCTAATAGGATAGTCTAAAACAATAGTCTAAAAGGATAGTCTAATAGGATAGTCCTATAAGGGAGTCTAATAGGATAGTCTAATAGGTATTCTAATAGTATAGTCTAAAAGGATAGTCTAAAAGGATAGTCTAATAGGGTAGTCTAATAAGGTAGTCTAATAGGGTAGTCTAATAGGATAGTCTAAAAGGATAGTCTAATAGGATAGTCTAATAGGGTAGTCTAATAAGGTAGTCTAATAGGGTAGTCTAATAGGATAGTCTAATAGGGTAGTCTAATAAGGTGCACTAAAAGGATAGTCTAAAAGGATAGTCTAAAGGATAGTCTAATAGGGAAGTCTAATAGGGTAGTCTAATAAGGTAGTCTAGTAGGGTAATTTTATAGGATATCTAATAGGATAGTCTAAAAGGATAGTCTAAAAGGATAGTCTAAAAGGATAGTCTAATAGGGTAGTCTAATAAGGGAGTCTTATAGGATAGTCTAATAGGTAGTCTAAAATTGTAGTTTAATATGGTATCTAATAGGATAGTCTAATAGGGTATATAATAAGATGTCTAATAAGGTAGTCTAATAGGGTAGTCTAATAGGATAGTCTAAAACGATAGTCTAAAAGGATAGTCTAATAGGGTAGTCTAATAAGGGAGTCTTATAGGATAGTCTAATAGGTAGTCTAAAATTGTAGTTTAATATGGTATCTAATAGGATAGTCTAATAGGGTAGTTTAATAGGATAGTCTCATAGGGTAGTCTAATAGGGTAGTCTAATAAGGTAGTCTAATATGATAGTCTCATAAGGTAGTCTAATAGGGTAGTCTAATAGGGTAGTCTAATAGGGTATATAGTAAGATGTCTAATAAGGTAGTCTAATAGGGTAGTCTAATAGGGTAGTCTAATAGGATATATAATAAGATGTCTAATAAGGTAGTCTAATAGGGTAGTCTAATAGGATAGTCTAAAACGATACTCTAAAAGGATAGTCTAATAGGGTAGTCTGATAAGGGAGTCTAATAGGATAGTCTAATAGGTGGTTTAATAGGGTAGTTTAATATGGTATCTAATAGGATAGTCTAATGGGGTAGTTTAATAGGATAGTCTAATAGGGTAGTCTAATAGGGTAGTCTAATAAGTTAGTCTAATAGGATAGTCTAATAGGGTAGTCTAATAGGGTAGTTTAATATGGTATCTAATAGGATAGTATAATAAGGTAGTCTAATAGGGTAGTCTAATAGGGTAGTTTAATATGGTATCTAATATGATAGTCTAATAGGATAGTATACTAGGGTAGTCTAATAAGGTAGTCTAATAGTGTAGTCTAATAAGGTAGTCTAAAAGGATAGTCTAAAAGGATAGTCTAAAGGATAGTCTAATAGGGTAGTCTAATAGGGTAGTCTAATAAGGTAGTCTAGTAGGGTAATTTTATAGGATATCTAATAGGATAGTCTAAAAGGATAGTCTAATAGGGTAGTCTAATAGGATAGTCTAATAGGGTATATAATAAGATGTCTAATAAGGTAGTCTAATAGGGTAGTCTAATAGGATAGTCTAAAACGATAGTCTAAAAGGATAGTCTAATAGGGTAGTCTAATAAGGGAGTCTTATAGGATAGTCTAATAGGTGATCTAATAGGGTAGTTTAATATGGTATCTAATAGGATAGTCTAATGGGGTAGTTTAATAGGATAGTCTAATAATGTAGTCTAATAAGGTAATCTAATAGGATAGTCTAATAGGGTAGTCTAGTAGGGTAGTTTAATATGGTATCTAATAGGATAGTATAATAAGGTAGTCTAATAGGGTAGTCTGATAGGGTATCTAATAGTGTAGTCTAATAGGGTAGTCTAATAGGGTAGTTTAATATGGTATCTAATATGATAGTCTAATAGGGTAGTATACTAAGGTAGTCTAATAGGGTAGTCTAATAGGGTATCTAATATGATAGTCTAATAGGATAGTCTAATAGGATAGTCTAATAGGGTAGTCTAATTGGGTAGTTTAATATGGTATCTAATATGATAGTCTAATAGGATAGTATAATATTTTAGTCTAATAGGGTAGTCTAATAGGGTAGTCTAATAGGGTATCTAATATGATATTCTAATAGGATAGTCCAATAGGATAGTCTAATAGGGTAGTCTAATAGGGTATATAATAAGATGTCTAATAGGATAGTCTAATAGGATAGTCTAATAGGGTAGTTTAATAGAATAGTCTAAAAGGGTAGTCTAATTAGGGAGTCTAATAGGGTAGTTTAATAGAATAGTCTAATAGGGTAGTTTAATATGGTATCTAATAGTATAGTATAATAAGGTAGTCTAATAAGATAGTCTAATATGATAGTCTAATAGGATAGTCTAATAGGATAGTCTAATAAGGTAGTCTAATAGGATAGTCTAAAAGGGTAGTCAAAGGGGTAGTCTAATAGGGTAGTCAAATAGGGTAGTTTAATATGGTATCTAATAGGGTAGTATAATAAGGTTTTCTAATAGGGTAGTCTAATAAGGTAGTCTAATAGGATAGTCTAATAGGATATTCTAATATGTTAGTTTAATAGTGTATCTAATAGGGTAGTCTAATAGGGTAGTCTAATAGGATAGCCTAATAGGGTCGTCTAATAGGGTAGTTTAATAGGATAGTCTTATAGGGTAGTCTAATAGGATAATCTGATAGGGTAGTCGAAATAGGGTAGTCTAATAGGGTAGTCTAATAGGGTTTTCTAATAGGATAGTCTAATTGGGTAGTCTAAATGGATAGTCGAATTGGGTAGTCTAATAAGGTATTCTAATAGGACAGTCTAATAGGATAGTCTAATAGGGTATCTAATAACTCAGTTGGGTGTGAAAAATACCCCCATTTCTGCCACAGTTCAGACTACTGATAGATGCTGTGGTCAGTCAGAGTTGAGTCCTATTGGAAAGTGTAGCCTCATGGCTATAACTCAGCCCTATGCTGTTCCTGCTTCTGTTGCCTATTTGAGTGCTTACTTAATATCTTCAGCAAACGCAAAATGTTGGATAAAGACATTTCACTAATCCGGCTGTTTTTCATTTTTGCTATGGGTATTACAATTGAATTTGAATTAACTGAATGATGAATATGAAGAAGACAGTGATCTTCCTCCGTCTCGCACACCAAAATAAACATATATTATTTTCTACTTCGTCAGAAGAAGCTGGATCATATACTATACAGTTTTGGTTCATCAACGTCTTTATGCTTTTTTTTTTAATGATACAGAATACAAAATACAGATGTTTATTTCAACTACATCATTGAAGGCAGACCAGCAGAAAGATAAACATTCTCTGAGGACAAAGATACGGGCGACAGCTGATGCATTGGTCCAGAGCCACCATTGACTGAAGGCTGAGAATGACACATTGAAGAGGGCGAGGAACGAGATGGAGTCAGGTGTGCCTGGCATGGACAGAATGCAGGGTGTTGGTATTGAATGTAACCAGAATTAAAAGTCCACTTTTATCCTTTGCGGATGGTATTGTGACTATTGTTGTTTTGAAGGACACACCTGTGAGCTCTGAAACTCCACCTCCGACAGGCAGAGGCAACATACGTGGCGGGTTCGTCAGGTTGTCGGTTCACCCTGATATTTCCATTCCTCTTCTGACACCAGAAATTGACGAACTGCTCACCAGGCAAAGCAAGGGCCGTCCGGATCATTATGCTGTTCTGCTATTCCATGGATGTGTAACCGAAGAGAGATACCATGAGTGGAAACAGAATACCAACTGGGATGCATCCAGAGGCGAATGTGGCTTAGCAGTGAACCTCTGGGTGTTCATCATTAATACCGTGTCTCAGAAGATTCTGTCCATGACTTACGCAACCAGAAAAAGCATTAAAGACAGAGTTCATGATCTCTCCCTTATGTAAGGAATTTGGCACTTTACTATGTTTACTATGTAGATTACAGTAAACATCTCATTGTCCTGTTTTTGGTCAGACTCCACAGTAGCCTAATAAACAATTGCATTATAAATCAGTTATATTTTCATCAAATTCAATAATATATTTGTGCCACTGTAAATGCTGTGTTTTTCTTTTTAGAATATAGAGGCATTTTGAAAACATGTTTTCAAACACTTGTTTTTCCCAAGTGTAGCAGGTTGTGAACTCTGCAAACGTTTCCGAGAACGAGATAAATGACTGTAATTAATACGTTCATTCAATACATTGTAATACAAAAGAGGAAACCCACCCATAGTGGGCTATTAGCAGGACAATAGACTCCAAGAAAGAGATCAACAAGGGGGGAGGAGCCTTGTATTTAAAGACACTGAACAGTAGTCTAATAAACATATACATTTTCAAATAGTAAAACAAATATTCTAATTCAATAACATATTTCTACCACTGCCAGAAGAGGACTGGCCACCCCACATAGCCTGGTTCCTCTCTAGGTTTCTTCGTAGGTTCTGGCCTTTCTAGGGAGTTTATCTTAGCCACCGTGCTTCTACACCTGCATTGCTTGGTGTTTGGAGTTTTAGGCTGGGTTTCTGTACAGCACTTTGAGATATCAGCTGATGTACGAAGGGCTATATAAATACATTTTATTCTGATTCACTGTCGATGCTGTGTTTTTGTTTGATGGCCATAAAAACAGACCAAAAAAATTATAATAACATTTTCACATATTTTGAATTAATTCCTGAATTCAATTGCTTTAAACAACACGTTACAGTTTATTATTGCTTAATTATTCAAGTCTTCTTTTTCTTGGAATAGAATCACACTTCTCTGTGCTGGAGTTATTTTAAGAATACAAAAGAAGCGGTCCACCCTTGATGGGCTATCAACAGGACTGTCACGTTGAAATGAGCGGATCCAAGGCGCAGCGTACATAGAGTTCCACATGTTTATTCAAATGAAATTCACCAACAAACACAATAAAAAGCAAACGAGACGTAACGACTAGTGCTCACAGGCACTACACAAAAACCAGATCCCACAAACTAAAGTTGGAAAACAGGCTGCCTAAGTATGATCCCCAATCACAGACAACGATAGACAGCTGGGAACCATTCCCGGCCAACAAAGAAATAGAAAAACTAGAATGCCCACCCTAGTCACACTCTGACCTAACCAAATAGAGAAATAAAAAGGCTCTCTAAGGTCAGGGCGTGACAAGGACAATTGTCACGCCCTGGCCATAGAGAGGCTTTTATTCTCTATTTTGGTTAGGCCAGCGTGTGACTAGGGTGGGCATTCTAGTTTCTTTATTTCTATGTTTTGGCCGGGTATGGTTCCCAATCAGAGGCAGCTGTCTATCGTTGTCTCTGATTGGGGATCATACTTAGGCAGCCTTTTTTCCTTTGTATTTTGTGGGAAGTTATCTTTGTTAGTGGCACTATAGACCTAGTAAACTTTGTTTCTTTGTTGTGTGGAAATGTTAGGATTATTTTGCTCTTCACTCAGTCACTTATTTCGATATAATGAAATGTGTCCCTCAAGGGTCAATATTGGAACCTGTTCTCTTTACTAATGATAATATTGGTCTGTGAAAACCTGTAACATTCACCTATATGCAGACAACACTGTGATGCTATTACTCCTACAGCTGACCAGACTGATTTAGAGCTGTGATGTTGTTGCCTTGCAGAAAGCCCTGTGGTTTAAAATAGCACTTAATGCAGGAAAAAATTAAATATTGTCACGCCCTGGTCGAAATATATTGTGTTTGTCTTTATTTATGTGGTCAGGCCAGGGTGTGACATGGGTTTATTGTGGTGTGTTTTGTCTTGGGGTGTTGTTAGGTGTTGGGTGTGTGGCTTAGTGGGGGTATCTAGCATAGTTTATGGCTGTCTGGAGTGGTTCTCAATCAGAGGCAGGTGTTTATCGTTGTCTCTGATTGGGAACCATATTTAGGCAGCCATAATCTTTGAGTATTTCGTGGGTGATTGTTCTTGTCTCTGTGTTTGTGTTTACCAGATAGGCTGTATAGGTTTTCACGTTCCATTTGTCGTTTTGTATTGTTAGTTATTTCATGTCGAGTTCCCTTTCATTAAAGAACTTGAATAACTACCACGCTGCATTTTGGTCCGCTTCTCCTTCGACAGACGAGAACCGTTACAAATATGTTGTTTTTCTAATTTTCTTGCAAATGTTTCAAATGGATTACCCATGTATTGATTGGATGGTTCTCGCATCTCTTGGGTTTAAAATATCTGGGCTTTTGGATTGACAAAAATCTAACGTTTAAAAACATACAGACTTTTCTGCTCTGAACTATGGTGCCTCCATTTATCAGAGGGCAGCAGCCAAACTGAAAAAACATTCAGCCTTTTGCTTTATCACAGCTGACAGGTTTAATACTCATCATATTGTATCAGAACATCGAATGAACCTCACCAAAGTCCCATAGATCACTTCATTCCTCCCTTTTCATTTACAACGATAAGCTGCACAAGCTTCCAACATGTCTCAGTTCACTTTTAATAAATAAAGAAATATAGGGCACCAAACACGTTAGCAGGGTTAACACACCTCTAGTCTCAACTGGGTAAATCCTCCTTCAGTTTACATTTTTTGAATAATCTGCAGAACTCCCAGCATCTAAACTGCTAGGGCAGTTTAGGAGTCTGTTGAATTTGTTCAATTAAAATGTAACTTGTTATGATTAAATGCACACATGTCAAACCTGGGACAACTATAGTTTTAACCTGTTGAAACTCTAGGGGCGCAATTTCATTTTTGGATGAAAAACGTTCCCGTTTTAAACAAGATATTTTGTCACAAAAAGATGCTCGACTATGCATATAATTGATAGCTTTCGAAAGAAAACACTCTGACGTGTCCAGAACTGCAAAGATATTTTCTGTGCGTGCCCTAGAACGTGAGCTTCAGGCAAAACCAAGATGAGACGGCATCCAGGAAATGTGCAGGATTTTTGAGGCTCTGTTTTCCATTGTCTCCTTATATGGCTGTGAATGCGAGAGGAGTAAGTCTGCCCTTTCTGTCGTTTCCCCAAGGTGTCTGCAGCATTGTGACGTATTTGTAGGCATATCATTGGAAGATTGACCATAAGAAACCACATTTACCAGGTGTCCGCCCGGTGTCCTGCGCCGAAATTGGTGCGCAAAAGTCAGCTGCAAGTATTTTTCCACAGAATTCAGAGGAGAATGCAGGCTTCCACGAACGATATATCAATGAAGAGATATGTGAAAAAACACCTTGAGGATTGATTCCAAACAACGTTTGCCATGTTTCGGTCGATATTATGGAGTTAATTCGGAAAAAGTTTGATGTTGTAGGTGACTGAATTTTCAGTTCGTTTCGGTAGCCAAATGTGATGTACAAAACGGAACGATTTCTCCTACACACAGACACTTTCAGGAAAAACTGCGCATTTGGTATGTAACTGAGAGTCTCCTCATTGAAAACATCCGAAGCTCTTCAAAGGTAAATGATTTTATTTATTTGGTTATCTGGTTTTTGTGAAAATGTTGCGTGCTAGCAGGCGCATTATTTTCATTTTATTTGCGATTTTCATGAATAGTTAACGTTGCGTTATGCTAATGAGTTTGAGGCTATAAATAGGATCCCGGATCCGGGATTGCTCGTCGCATGAAGTTAAATCAAGATTGAAAAAAGGCGAAAGTTTAAGTTTGTGTGCAAAACTGTCATCAAGGCTGGCTACTTTGAAGAATCTAAAATCAAAAATATTTTTTGATTTGTTTAACACTTTTTTGGATAGGCAAGTCAGTTAAGAACAAATTCTCATTGTCAACGACAGCCCAGGAACAGTGGGTTACTAACTGCCAGCCCAGTTACTAACTGCCAGCCCAGGAACAGTGGGTTACTAACTGCCAGCCCAGGAACAGTGGGTTACTAACTGCCTTGTTCAACAGATTCTTAACCTTTCGGTTGTCCAACGCTCTAACAACTAGGCTACCTGCCGCCCCTAATGATCATGCTGTTTATTTAGCTTCTTGATATGCCATACCTGTCAGGTGGATGAATTATCTTGGCAAAGGAGAGATGCTCACTAACATGAATGGAAACAAATTTGTGCACATTTGAAAGAAATACGCTTTTTGTTTATTTGGATCATTTCTGGAATCTTTCATTTCAGCTCATGAAACATGGGACCAATACTTTACATGTTCTGTTTATATTTTTACAAAGTGTATTATATATTTATATTTAAGTATATTAAGGAATCAGTGTGTTAGTGTAATCTTGGCCCAGTACATACCTTAACACATTATTTTCATATGTTCATCCTTTAATGTATTTTAGGGGCAACGTTTCATTTAATTTGTATACCCCCAAGTATAACCCACAAAGACCATCTTCATCAATCTTTACTAGCGTAGCAGGATGGGCTATTAGCTGAACAATAGACTATTCAACCTTTACTAGCATAGCAGGATGGGCTATTAGCTGAACAATAGACTATTCAACCTTTACTAGCGTAGCAGGATGGGCTATTAGCTGAACAATAGACTATTCAACCTTTACTAGCGTAGCAGGATGGGCTATTAGCTGAACAACAGACTATTCAATCTTTTCTAAAGAATTGTCTAATAGCCGAGCTAAGTGTGAACCCCCCCCCAACTTGAGCTAGAGGTGAACCCCCCCAACTTAAGCTAGGTGTGAACCCCCCCTCCAAATTTTTCTACCTACACGGTTAATGTTCTGAAAAAATAAATATACAGTTGTCATGACTCCTGAGGGGTGCAGCGATCTAAGGCACTGCATCTCGGTGCAAGAGGCTTTACTACAGTCCTTGGTTCGAATTCAGGCTGTATCACATCCAACCATGATTGCGAGTGCCATAAGGCCGTGTACAATTGGCCCCAGCGTCATCCGGGTTTGGCCGGTGTAGGCCATCATTGTAAATAAGAATTTGCTCTTACCTGACTTGCCTAGTTAAATAAAGGTTCAATTTGAAAAACAGCTGGCGGCAACCACAATGCAATCAATATGAGGGGAACAGTGGCTGGTGCTGAAAATATAGCTAACTTGTTATGCAAGTGTTGCACACCAACAGATGGAGAAAACCTACACCAGTCGAGCAATTCATTTCAACAATAACCTTCATTTTAATTTGACTTTACAAACAACAAGAGGGTTAATTGGAGTCTGTTTATTTGGAGCATAGACCTATATAACACAACTTAACTGGCTGAGGTAGGCTATGAGGCGTTATTAGGCCTACTTACAATTACAACTGGACAAAAATTGAGCATTCTACATAAAAACATATTTTAAAGATACAAAATGTCTGCACGTTGAAACTTAAACAATGTAACTACAAATTAAAGTTTGTAAATCCCAAACTCTAAAAGTAATTGGAAAGGTAGATACAAATGATGATGACATTGTGCTTACAATAAAGAATGTAAACAAGATGCTGTGTCTTCACAACTGTAACATGTGTAGTACTGTAGTACTTTAGTACTGTAACAGGTGTAGTACTGTAGTACTGTAGTACTGTAACACTATAGCAGGTGTAGTACTGTAGTACTGTAGTACTGTAGTACTGTAGTACTGTAGCAGGTGCAGTACTGTAGCACTGTAGCAGGTGTAGTACTGAAGTACTGTAGCACTGTAGCAGGTGTAGTACTGAAGTACTGTAGCACTGTAGCAGGTGTTGTACTGTAGTACTGTAGCAGGTGTAGTACTGTAGCAGGTGTAGTACTGTAGTACTGTAGCAGGTGAGCAGGTGTAGTACTGTGGTACGGTAGTACTGTAGCAGGTGTAGTACTGTAGTACTGTAGCAGGTGTAGTACTGTAGTATGGTAGTACTGTAGCAGGTGTAGTACTGTAGTACTGTAGCAGGTGTAGTACTGTAGTACTGTAGCAGATGTAGTACTGTAGTACTGTAGCAGGTGTAGTACTGTAGCACTGTAGTACTGTAGTACGGTAGTACTGTAGCAGGTGTAGTACTGTAGTACTGAAGCAGGTGTAGTACTGTAGCAGGTGTAGTACTGTAGCACTGTAGCAGGTGTAGTTCTATAGTACTGTAGCAGGTGTAGTACTATAGTACTGTAGCAGGTGTAGTACTATAGTACTGTAGCAGGTGTAGTACGGTAGTACTGTAGCAGGTGCAGTACTATAGTACTGTAGCAGGTGTAGTACGGTAGTACTGTAGCAGGTGTAGTACTGTAGTACTGTAGTACTGTAGTACGGTAGTACTGTAGCAGGTGTAGTACTGTAGTACTGTAGCAGGTGTAGTACTGTAGTACGGTAGTACTGTAGCAGGTGTAGTACGGTAGTACTGTAGCAGGTGTAGTACTGTAGTACTGTAGCAGGTGTAGTACTGTAGTACGGTAGTACTGTAGCAGGTGTAGTATGGTAGTACTGTAGCAGGTGTAGTATTGTAGAACGGTAGTACTGTAGCAGGTGTAGTACGGTTGTACTGTAGTACGGTAGTACTGTAATAGGGTAGTACTGTAGCAGGAGTAGTACTGTAGCAGGAGTAGTACTGTAGTACGGTATTACTGTAGTACCGTAGTACTGTAGCAGGTGTAGTACTGTAGCAGGTGTAGTATTGTAGTACGGTAGTACTGTAGCAGGTGTAGCCCATCATACAAATGTAATAATAATCAATCATTTTTCTTTTTTTTTAACCATCTTACATATGAAACCTTATTTGTTCATCGAAAATGGTGAATAACTCACCACAGGTTAATGAGAAGGGTGTGCTTGGAAGGATGCACATAACTCTACAATGTTGGGTTGTATTGGAGAGAGTCTCAGTCTTAAAACTTCTTATGGTATATGGACGCTTGAGTCCCACTTGGCCAAAAAACAGGGAAAATGCAGCGCGGCAAATTCAAATAAAATGATATAAAAATCGAACTTTCATTAAATCACACATGTCAGAAACTCAATTAAAGCTACACTCGTTGTGAATCCAGCCAACATGTCCGATTTTTAAAAGGCTTTTCGGCGAAAGCATAAGAAGCTATTATCTGATGATAGCACAACAGTAAACAAAGAGGGTAGCATATTTCAAACCTGCAGGCGCTACACAAAATGCAGAAATAAAATATAAAACATGCCTTAACTTTGACGAGCTTCTTTTGTTGGCACTCCAATATCACAATTGGTCCTTTTGTTCGATTCATTCCGTCCATATATATCCAAAATGTCAATTTATTTGGCATGTTTGATCCAGAAGAAAACAGCTTCCAAATTGCGCAACGTCACTACAAAATATTTCAAAAGTTGCCTGTAAACTTTGCCAAAACATTTCAAACTACTTTTGTAATACAACTTTAGGTATTGTTAAACATTAATAATCGATCAAATTGAAGACGGGTCTATCTGTGTTCAATACAGGAAGACAACAAACCAAGCTACTTTTCAAGTCTTGCGCAATTCTCAAGAGTGTTACGCAGTTCCTAGATGGCCTACTTCTTCATTACACAAAGGAATAACCTCAACCAAATTCCAAAGACTGGTGACATCCAGTGGAAGCGGTAGGAACTGAAAACAAGTTCCTAAGAAATATCATTTCCCAATGAGAAATCACTGAACAGACAGAGACCTCAAAAAGAAAATTCTGAATGTTTCATCCTCAGGGTTTTGCCTGCCCCATAAGTTCTGTTATACTCAGACCTGATTCAAACAGTTTTAGAAACTTCAGGGTGTTTTCTATCCAAATCTAATAATATGCATATCTTATATTCTTGGCATGAGTAGCAGGAAGTTGAAGTTGGTTACGCTATTTATCCAAAAGTGAAAATGCTGTCCCCTATACCTTAAATAATTTCCCACACACAGTGGCCTGTACTTAGTTTTCATGCTACTGAGGGCCGAGAATCCACTCTCACATAGGTACGTCGTTGCAAAGGGCATCAGTGTCTTAACAGAGTGATATGCCAAGGCAGGTTACTCTGAGCGCAGCCCAATCCAGAAATCTGGCAGTGGCTTCTGATTAAATTCAAATTTCACAGAACCGCTTGTTGCAATTTCAATGAGGCCCTCTTGTTTTTTTATTTATATATTTTCTTCACTTTTATTTCACCTTAATTTAACCAGGTATGCCAGTTGAGAACACCTTTATTTAACCAGGTAGGCCAGTTCTCATTTACAACTGAGACCTGGCCAAGATAAAGCAAAGCAGTGCGACAAAAAACAACAACAAAGAGTTACACAAGGAATAAACAATAAATTGGGATGCAAAAGAGCAACAGGATAAATAGCAATATGAGGATGAGGTAGTAGGGTGGGCTATTTACAGATGAGCTGTGTACCGGTACAGTGATTGGTAAGCTTCTCTGACAGCTGATGCTTAAAGTTAGTGAGGGAGATATAAGACTCCAGCTTCAGTGGTTTTTGCAATTAGTTCCAGTCATTGGCAGCAGAGAACTGGAAGGAAAGGTGACCAAAGTAAGTGTTGGCTTTGGGGATGACCAGTGAGATATACCTGCTGGAGTGCGTGCTACGGGTGGGTGCTGCTATGGTGACCAGTGAGCTGAGATATGGCGGGGCTTTAAATACCTTAAGGGAACATTTCGACATTTTCTGTATGGTTAGTGAAAAAGTCCATATTGCAAATGTACCGTCCCTTACTAGACGTCCGAAAACATTTGATAAATTTGGGGACGGCGTCGGGCCGAGCGGCAGGGCCAGACCTACCGGGAAGTCATCAAATGAACTTTGTCGGACATTCGGTTTTCGTTTCATAAAATAATCAAATTTTGGTCATTTTTCCGCTATCCCGGAAAATCCCACAAGAGGGCATAAGCAATCATACTGCAATTTGACAAAACATCACGAATCACGACGGGCCTTATCTCGAAAACTGAAAATATTTCGAAGCCAAAACTTGGTGAGCATAGGTTTGGCATAATGGGCACTTGGCCCCGAACAAGATGGCGTCTAGGCCTCAACGGTTTTTGAGTTATGGCCATTTTTCTGGGATTAAAGGTCCAAAATGAAAATAGAGAAATTATTTTTTCACTTCACGTCAAAGTCAAAGAGCCTCCGGTGTCAATAACAAAAAAATTAGCCATTTATCTTTTGTCATTTAAGAGAAATCGTACAATGACCGATTTGTGATGTTCAAATATAGGTGTTTTCTTTTTCAACAGTTACAGATCCAGTTGCAGGGTGTTCATACGAATATTTTTAAAGTGTGCTGCGGAGCTCTGCAAGATTTCTGTGATTTTCTATGATTTTCTGAAATAACACACACTCACTAAACCCTCCGTAAATAACTCAGTTATAACTCAGCCATAAAGACGGCAGGGTAGCCTAGTGGTTAGAGCGTTGGACTAGTAACCGGAAGGTTGCGAGTTCAAACCCCCGAGCTGACAAGGTACATATCTGTCGTTCTGCCCCTGAACAGGCAGTTAACCCACTGTTCCCAGGCCGTCATTGAAAATAAGAATGTGTTCTTAACTGACTTTCCTGGTTAAATAAAGGTAAAATTAAAAATTAAAATAAAAAAACTCAGGATTCTGTAAAGGCATACCCCAATGAGGCTATGAGTTTATTTATAGCTTCCTGTGCCAACAGAAAGTGCCTTAAATGGTGTCATAGTGGCTTTATCCAAGGGTTAAAAAGGTCAGATCTTTTCAAAACTTCATATGTGTGATTAGGCAACCCTCCTGAACTGTAAAATCAGTCATTTCTCCCAACAGATGTCAAAGAAAAGCTCTAACACACACACAGCAAGGATGGAGTGACAAAGCGTGGTGTTCAAAGACACAGAGAGCAGGCAATGGCATAAACACAATCCCAAGGCCGTGCCGAGTTCAACGAGATATCCCGCTTGACCGTAGCTCGCTCGGTCTAAGCGCAGCGACCATGAGAAAAGTAGGCCCAATATGAAGCCTGTACCAGAATGTCATTTGATTTTGGGTGACAGCGGCGGAACCGTTAGGTTTAGAAGGACAATTCAAACACAGGACTGTTCCTAAGGTCCTCCCGATCTGTGCAAGCCTAACCTTGACCGTGTGGCATTAACCCTTCACAGTTAAAAGAAGGTGTTTACATCAAACAGTTTGCATTGACTTCTCTCCCCATAGGAATACATTGCCTTCACCTCTAAATTCAACCTGAAGCCTATGTGGGTTATGAAGGCCTTATGAACTTGTCTTCTAAAACAGTCCATCAGACCACTATGAGGTCTACCTGCGTCGATTCTAAGCTTCTTGGAGCAACCGGAAGTGGTTAAATTCACCCAAAAGGTATTTGGATGTAGATCACCAGCAAAGGTGAAAATGACTCTGCATTCAACCCTGTGTAAATCAGTCAGTTTTTATGGTAAAGACTTATAGCTTCCTGTGCCAACCGGAAGTGCCATAATTGGTGTCTCAGGGGCTGTTCGGAAGGGTTAAAAAAATCAGATCTGTCCAAAACTTCATATGTGTGATTAGGCAACCCCCATGAACTGTAAATCAGTCATTTTTCCCATAAAAATTCAAAGGAAAACTAAATCATACAGATACACAACTTGGATGGAGGGACGTATTGGGGTGCGTAGAGACTGACAGTGCTTCCAATAGTTAGCTTTGTTCGAGCTAAAAAAGAACCGTCAGACCTAGAGTTCCGAAACTTTAGAAACCTGTTCTAGACCTCAGGTCGATAGTGCGTGGTGAGTTAGGTGGCTCTAGAAGGTTCTCGGACCGAGAAACAGCCTCGTACATTTGCAATGACTTCCATTCATTTTGATCATTACTAAAATGGCGACATTTAGAAAAGTCTCAGAGACACAAGACTAGGTGCATTGAAACCGGCTCGGCCCATAGACACGGACCCCAACGTTTCTGTCCGATAGCTCATTCAAGGACCCCATAGCAAGGCATGGAAAAAAGTGGATTTTCAGCACCAATTAGGGTTTTACTCGGACACCAAATGACCTATCGAGCCGAAACTCGGGATTCGGGGTCACCTCACATAGGACTACACATAATGTCCGAACTGGACCCGCAGCTAGAACGTAACTATGTGTTTTACGTTTTTATTATGTTTTAAACTAAAGGCGCTGTGAATTATGGGCCTGCTCTGACATATGTGATAGTTGGCTTCTAAATGAGTTGGAAAAAGTGGGTTTGGTGTCAATTGGTATCAGTTTGGTGTCAGATTGACATCTAATTGACTGATGGACACTGACTTGCTAGTTGACTTTTGTTAATTTGCAATATGTTTAAGCGGAGAGGGACCATCACCAAAATGGCATTCTGAAATCAACACAAAAAATGGCATCACCATAGTGTCCAGACTGTGCCGAGTCCAACGAGGCGCCACGCTTGACCGTAGCTCGCTCGGTCTGAGCGCAGCGACCATGAGAAAAATAGGCCCAAAATGAAGCCTGCACCACAATGTCATTTGATTTTGGGTGACAGCGGCGGAACCTTTAGGTTTAGAAGGACAATTCAAACACAGGACTGTTCCTAAGATCCTCCCGATCTGTGCAAGCCTAACCTTGACCGTGTGGCATTAACCCTTCACAGTCAAAAGAAGGTGTTTAAATAAAAACAGTTTCCATTGACTTCTCTCCCCATAGGAATACATTGCCTGCTCCCCTAAATTCAACCTGGAGCCTATATGGGTTATGAATGCCTTATGAATCTGTCTTTGGTGCCAGTCCATCAGGCCACTATAAGGTCTACCTGTATCGATTCTAAGCTTCCTGGACCAACCGGAAGTGGTTAAAATCGCCCTAAAAATGTATACCCATAACCTGCCTGCAGTTTGATAGACATAGTGCATTCAACCCTGTGTAAATCAGTCAGTTTTTATGGTAAAGACTTAAAACTCAGGATTCTGTAATAGAATACCCCAATGAGGATATGTGTTGAGTTATACCTTCCTGTGCCAACCGGAAGTGCCATAATTGGTGTCTCATGGGCTGTTTCGAGGGGTTAAAAAAATCCGATCTTTCCAAAACTTCATATATGTGATTAGGCAACCCCCATGAACTGTAAATCAGTCATTTTTCCCATAAAATTTCAAAGGAAAACTAAATCACACACACACACAGCTTGGAAGTAGGGACCCATTGGGGTGCGTAGACACAAACACTCCCTGCATTAGTTAACCTTGTTGGAACTTTTAAAGAACCGTCAGACCTAGAGTTCCGAAACTTTAGAATCCTGTTCTAGACCTCAGGTTGATAGTGCGTGGTGAGTTACGGCGCTCTAGAAGGTTCTCGGACCGAGAAACAGCCTCGTACATTTGCAATGACTTCAATTCATTTTGACCATTACGAAAATGGCGACATTTAGAAATGTCCCAGAGTCACAAGACTAGGTGCATTGTGACCGTCTCGGCCCATAGAGACAGAACCCAACGTTTCTGTCCGATAGCTCATTCAAGGACCCCGTAGCAAGTCATGGAAAAAAGTGGATTTTCAGCACCAATTAGGGTTTTGCTCGGACACCAAATGACCTATCGAACCGAAACTTGGGATTCGGGGTCGGCTCAGCTAGGCCTACACATAACACAAGAAATGGACACGTAGCTAGAACGTAACTACGTGTTTTATGTTTTTTTTATGGTTTGAACCGAAGGCGTTGTGAATTTTGGGCCAGCTCTGAAGTATGTGATACTTGGCTCCTAAACGAGTTGGGAAAAGTGGGTTTGGTGTCAGTTTGTATCAGTTTGGTGTCAGAATGATATCAAATTGACTGATGGACGGTGACTTGCTGGTGACTCTTGTCCATTTGCAATATGTTTAAACCGTGAGGTACCATCACCAAAAGTGACATTCAGAAATCAACCCTAACGAGCGATGGAGAGGTACCAGAATCACTGCCCAGCCATCCCGAGTTCATCGGGCCAGTCAATTTGGCATTCCTGCATGATTTTTATAGCATGACAAATTCGTGATGGTGAATGCCCAGTTAACCATATTGCAAATGCACAGTGACTTTGCAAGAGTGAGAAAACATCAACAAATGGACATTCTGAAATCAACCCTAACGAGCGATGGAGAGGTACCAGAATCACTGCCCAGCCATCCCGAGTTCATCGGGCCAGTCAATTTTGCATTCCTGCACGATTTTCAGTGACTTTGCAAAAGTGAGAAAATATTTGCAATATGTTTTAACAGTGAGGTACCATCACCAAAAGTGACATTCTGAAATCAACCCTAACGAGCGATGGAGAGGTACCAGAATCACTGCCCAGCCATCCCGAGTTCATCGGGCCAGTCAATTTGGCATTCCTGCACGATTTTTATAGCATGACAAATTCGTGATGGTGAATGCCCAGTTAACCATATTGCAAATGCACAGTGACTTTGCAAGAGTGAGAAAACATCAACAAATGGACATTCTGAAATCAACCCTAACGAGCGTTGGAGAGGTACCAGAATCACTGCCCAGCCATCCCGAGTTCATCGGGCCAGTCAATTTGGCATTCCTGCACGATTTTCAGTGACTTTGCAAAAGTGAGAAAACATTTGCAATATGTTTTAACAGTGAGGTACCATCACCAAAAGTGACATTCTGAAATCAACCCAAACGAGCGATGGAGAGGTACCAGAATCACTGCCCAGCCATCCCGAGTTCATCGGGCCAGTCAATTTGGCATTCCTGCACGATTTTTATGGCATGACAAATTTGTGATGGTGAATGCCCAGTTAACCATATTGCAAATGCACAGTGACTTTGCAAGAGTGAGAAAACATCAACAAATGGACATTCTGAAATCAACCCTAACGAGCGATGGAGAGGTACCAGAATCACTGCCCAGCCATCCCGAGTTCATCGGGACAGTCAATTTTGAATTCCTGCACGATTTTCAGTGACTTTGCAAAAGTGAGAAAACATTTGCAATATGTTTTAACAGTGAGGTACCATCACCAAAAGTGACATTCTGAAATCAACCCAAACGAGCGATGGAGAGGTACCAGAATCACTGCCCAGCCATTCCGAGTTCATCGGGCCAGTCAATTTGGCATTCCTGCACAATTTTTATAGCATGACAAATTCGTGATGGTGAATGCCCAGTTAACCATATTGCAAATGCACAGTGACTTTGCAAAAGTGAGAAAAAATAAACAAATGGACATGATGAAATCAACACCACAAGTGATTGAAAGGAACAACAATCACTGCCCGGCCATCCCGAGTTCATCAGGCCAGTCAATTTTGCATTTCTGCAGGATTTTTGAGCATGTCAAATTTCTTTTGGCCCCCACAAAACATATGCCTTATGCACAAGTAAAAAATACATAAAAAATTATGATAATAAAATATGACTCAAGTATGTTGATACAGTTCTTATACGTGTGTAATTGACACAAAATTCTAAAGAATTTCGAAAAACGGTCCAGAAAGCACTTTTTTAGGGGTGTGTGAAGTTTTTTATGAAATTTTGCAATTTTTGACTTTTGACTTCTGACTTCCCATGAAATCATATTGCAAATGGAGAAAACATATAATATATATATATATATATATATATATATAAAATTGGTCAAAAGTATATTCATACAGTTCTTACACATGTGTAATTGACAAAAAAAGTGAAAGAATTTCGAAAAACGGTCCAGAGAGCACTTTTTTAATGGGTGATAAGTTTTTGACAAAAAATTCATTTTTTTAAAATGTGGCTTTTGGATGTTGACTTGGGGTCCATTTCCTATATGAAAAACCAAGGTGGAGCGCACACACCACCTGTTGGATTTTTGAAGTGTTACAACTGGCAATTGCCATATGGCATTTGCAAAACATTTTGCATGAATCAACGCCGATTTGGGTGGTATTGTCCATCGTGTACATGGTTTGTACTATGCCAATGGTTTCCCATTCATTTTTGTCCATTTCAGGGGGGAATTCCCTTACCTAGCAAAGACTTATAGATGACCTGGAGCCACTGGGTCAGGCAACGAATATTTAGTGAGGGCCAACCAACGAGAGCATACAGGTCGCAGGGGTGGGAAGTATATGGGCTTTGGTGACAAAGAATTTCAGCAATATATAACAGAATGTCCAATTCGTGATGGTAAATGCCCATTGTAATGTATTGCTAATAGACCAATACACATAATACACATAATACACATAATACATTGCCAGTCTTAAGATGTTATACTGCAGTTGGACAGTGTCCATTGCCAATATATTGCAATTGGACAGTGTCCATTACACATGTGCTCTATTGTCAGTGAACATGCTCTTCTGCAAGTTGACAGTGTCCATTGCATATCCAGAAGGACTTACGAAATGAACGTGCTGAATCAACACCAACGAGAAATTCGGACTTCCTATGACTTTCTATGATCAAACATAACAAATAGACCTTCTAGGTTGATTCAGGGCTTTACATAGTGATATATATATAATTTGGTTAGTGTATAGGTATACCATCTCACCTTCCTCTGTCCGTCCTCCCCTGGGCCACTGTCCTCCAGCATTATCTTTAAGTACTCTTCTTTAGACAGCTTCTCCAGGGCCTTGGCCTCGCTCTCCCTATCTGCTGCCTGGTGACACGCTGCCTCCTGGAGGTACAACTGCCTGCAAGAGACACACAGGACAGGAAGTCTGGTCAGAGACCAGCCAGGAGAACCCTGTCTAAGGGACAGGAAGGAGTGGGAGAGGGGATGAGGGAGTGGAGGATGGCCTTTAGACAACCCAGCTTTAGTCAAAGAGAGAAAAGATCAGAGGAGTAGCCAGCTGTTTATACACAACTGTTGGTCAGTACCAATCAGGGCCTTCAGGGGCAGCAACAGGCAACATCTTAGCATGGTAATGCCACCAGGTTCTTTTCTGAATCATGCTGAAGATATTTGTCAGTGGGAGGAGAGGTGTGGGATTAGGAAAGGGAGAAATGCATGCTGTGAAGGAAGAAGCCAAGTCAGGGGGCAACTGGGAGTAGGGAGGGACAAAAAGGTTTTATGACACAGAGACAAAGAGAAAGGGGGAATAATATTTTATTGTGGTTACAGTACAACAGAGTGGTACATAAACACAGAAACATGCAGGCAGCAGGAGCAGACAGAGAGGTCAAACCACAGAGAGGTCAGACCACAGGGTTGGAGTCAGAACACAGGGTTGGAGTCAGACCACAGGGTTGGATTCAGACCACAGGGTTGGAGTCAGACCACAGGGTTGGAGTCAGACCACAGAGTTGGAATCAGACCACAGGGTTGGAGTCAGACCACAGGGTTGGAGTCAGACCACAGGGTCGTTGTCAGAACACAGGGTTGGATTCAGACCACAGGGTTGGGGTCAGACCACAGGGTTAGATTCAGACCACAGGGTTGGAGTCAGACCACAGGTTTGGAGTCAGACCACAGGGTTGGATTCAGACCACAGGGTTGGAGTCAGACCACAGAGTTGGAATCAGACCACAGGGTTGGAGTCAGACCACAGGGTTGGAGTCAGACCACAGGGTCGTTGTCAGAACACAGGGTTGGTTTCAGACCACAGGGTTGGGGTCAGACCACAGGGTTAGATTCAGACCACAGGGTTGGAGTCAGACCACAGGTTTGGAGTCAGACCACAGGGTTGGATTCAGACCACAGGGTTGGAGTCAGACCACAGAGTTGGAGTCCGATCACAGGGTTGGAGTCAGACCAGAGAGGTCAGACCGCAGGGTTGGAGTCAGACCACAGGGTCGTTGTCAGAACACAGGGTTGGATTCAGACCACAGGGTTGGGGTCAGACCACAGGGTTAGATTCAGACCACAGGGTTGGAGTCAGACCACAGGTTTGGAGTCAGACCACAGGGTTGGATTCAGACCACAGGGTTGGAGTCAGACCACAGAGTTGGAATCAGACCACAGGGTTGGAGTCAGACCACAGGGTTGGAGTCAGACCACAGGGTCGTTGTCAGAACACAGGGTTGGTTTCAGACCACAGGGTTGGGGTCAGACCACAGGGTTAGATTCAGACCACAGGGTTGGAGTCAGAACACAGGTTTGGAGTCAGACCACAGGGTTGGATTCAGACCACAGGGTTGGAGTCAGACCACAGAGTTGGAGTCCGATCACAGGGTTGGAGTCAGACCAGAGAGGTCAGACCGCAGGGTTGGAGTCAGACCACAGGGATGGAGTCAGACCACAAGGTTGGAGTCAGACCACAGAGTTGGAGTCAGAACACAGGGTTGGAGTCAGACCACAATGTTGGAGTCAGACCACAGAGTTGGAGTCAGACCACAACGTTGGAGTCAGACCACAGAGTTGGAGTCAGAACACAGGGTTGGAGTCAGACACAAATGTTGGAGTCAGACCACAGGGTTGGAGTCAGACCACAGAGTTGGAGTCAGACCACAGGGTTGGAGTCAGACCACAGGGTTGGAGTCAGACCACAGGGTTGGAGTCAGACCACAACGTTGGAGTCAGACCACAACATTGGAGTCAGACCACAGAGTTGTAGTCAGACCACAGGGTTGGAGTCAGACCACAGAGTTGGAGTCAGACCACAGGGTTGGAGTCAGACCACAGGATTGGAGTCAGACCACAGGGTTGGAGTCAGACCAGAGGGTTGGAGTCAGACCACAGGGTTGGAGTCAGACCACAGGGTTGGATTCAGACCACAATGTTGGAGTCAGACCACAGGGTTGGATTCAGAGCACAGGGTTGGAGTCAGACCACAGGGTTGGAGTCAGACCACAGGGTTGGAGTCAGACCACAGGGTTAGAGTCAGACCACAGGGTTGGAGTCAGACCACAGGGTTGGAGTCAGACCACAGGGTTGGATTCAGACCACAGGGTTGGAGTCAGAACACAGGGTTGGAGTCAGACCACAACGTTGGAGTCAGACCACAACGTTGGAGTCAGACCACAGGGTTGGAGTCAGACCACAGAGAGGTCAGACCACAGGGTTGGAGTCAGACCACAGAGTTGGAGTCAGACCACAGGGTTGGAGTCAGACCACAACGTTGGAGTCAGACCACAGAGAGGTCAGACCACAGGGTAGGAGTCAGACCAAAGGGTTGGAGTCAGACCACAGAGTTGGAGTCAGACCACAGAGAGGTCAGACCACAGGGTTGGAGTCAGACCACAGGGTTGGAGTCAGACCACAGGGTTGGAGTCAGACCACAGAGAGGTCAGACCACAGGGTTGGAGTCAGACCACAGGGTTGGAGTCAGACCACAGGGTTGGAGTCAGACCAGAGGGTTGGAGTCAGACCACAGGGTTGGAGTCAGACCACAGGGTTGGATTCAGACCACAATGTTGGAGTCAGACCACAGGGTTGGATTCAGAGCACAGGGTTGGAGTCAGACCACAGGGTTGGAGTCAGACCACAGGGTTGGAGTCAGACCACAGGGTTAGAGTCAGACCACAGGGTTGGAGTCAGACCACAGGGTTGGAGTCAGACCACAGGGTTGGATTCAGACCACAGGGTTGGAGTCAGAACACAGGGTTGGAGTCAGACCACAACGTTGGAGTCAGACCACAACGTTGGAGTCAGACCACAGGGTTGGAGTCAGACCACAGAGAGGTCAGACCACAGGGTTGGAGTCAGACCACAGAGTTGGAGTCAGACCACAGGGTTGGAGTCAGACCACAACGTTGGAGTCAGACCACAGAGAGGTCAGACCACAGGGTAGGAGTCAGACCAAAGGGTTGGAGTCAGACCACAGAGTTGGAGTCAGACCACAGAGAGGTCAGACCACAGGGTTGGAGTCAGACCACAGGGTTGGAGTCAGACCACAGGGTTGGAGTCAGACCACAGAGAGGTCAGACCACAGGGTTGGAGTCAGACCACAGGGTTGGAGTCAGACCACAGGGTTGGAGTCAGACCACATAGTTGGAGTCAGACCACAGGGTTGGAGTCAGACCACAGGGTTGGATTCAGACCAAAGGGTTGGAGTCAGACCACAGGGTTGGAGTCAGACCACAGGGTTGGAGTCAGAACACAGGGTTGGAGTCAGACCACAGAGAGGTCAGACCACAGGGATGGAGTCAGACCACAGGGTTGGAGTCAGACCACAGAGTTGGAGTCAGACCACAGAGAGGTCAGACCACAGGGTTGGAGTCAGACCACAGAGTTGGAGTCAGACCACAGAGAGGTCAGACCACACGGTTGGAGTCAGAGTACAGAGAGGTCAGACCACAGGGTTGGAGTCAGACCACAGGGTTGGAGTCAGACCACAACGTTGGAGTCAGAGCCACAACGTTGGAGTCAGACCACAGGGTTGGAGTCAGACCACAACATTGGAGTCAGACCACAGAGAGGTCAGACCACAGGGTTGGAGTCAGACCACAGAGTTGGAGTCAGACCACAGGGTTGGATTCAGACCACAGGGTTGGAGTCAGATCACAGGGTTGGAGTCAGACCACAGGGTTGGAGTCAGACCACAGGGTTGGAGTCAGACCACAGGGTTGGATTCAGACCACAGCGTTGGAGTCAGACCACAGGGTTGGATTCAGAGCACAGGGTTGGAGTCAGACCACAGGGTTGGAGTCAGACCACAGGGTTGGAGTCAGACCACAGGGTTAGAGTCAGACCACAGGGTTGGAGTCAGACCACAGGGTTGGAGTCAGACCACAGGGTTGGATTCAGACCACAGGGTTGGAGTCAGACCACAAGGTTGGAGTCAGAACACAGAGTTGGAGTCAGACCACAACATTGGAGTCAGACCACAACGTTGGAGTCAGACCACAGGGTTGGAGTCAAACCACAGAGGTCAGACCACAGGGTTGGAGTCAGACCACAGAGTTGGAGTCAGACCAGAGAGGTCAGACCACAGGGTTGGAGTCAGACCTCAGGGTTGGAGTCAGAACACAGGGTTGGAGTCAGACCACAACGTTGGAGTCAGACCACAACGTTGGAGTCAGACCAGAGGGTTGGAGTCAGACCACAGGGTTGGAGTCAGACCACAGGGTTGGATTCAGACCAGAGCGTTGGAGTCAGACCACAGGGTTGGATTCAGAGCACAGGGTTGGAGTCAGACCACAGGGTTGGAGTCAGACCACAGGGTTAGAGTCAGACCACAGGGTTGGAGTCAGACCACAGGGTTGGAGTCAGACCACAGGGTTGGAGTCAGACCACAGGGTTGGATTCAGACCACATGGTTGGAGTCAGACCACAAGGTTGGAGTCAGAACACAGGGTTGGAGTCAGACCACAACATTGGAGTCAGACCACAACGTTGGAGTCAGACCACAGGGTTGGAGTCAGACCACAGAGTTGGAGTCAGACCACAGAGAGGTCAGACCACAGGGTTGGAGTCAGACCACAGGGTTGGAGTCAGACCACAGGGTTGGAGTCAGACCACAGAGTTGTAGTCAGACCACAACGTTGTAGTCAGACCACAGAGTTGTAGTCAGACCACAGGGTTGGAGTCAGACCACAGGTTTGGAGTCAGACCACAGGGTTGGAGTCAGACCACATGGTTGGAGTCAGACCACAGGGTTGGAGTCAGACCACAGGGTTGGAGTCAGACCACAGGGTTGGATTCAGACCACATGGTTGGAGTCAGACCACAAGGTTGGAGTCAGAACACAGGGTTGGAGTCAGAACACAGAGTTGGAGTCAGACCACAACATTGGAGTCAGACCACAACGTTGGAGTCAGACCACAGGGTTGGAGTCAAACCACAGAGGTCAGACCACAGGGTTGGAGTCAGACCACAGAGTTGGAGTCAGACCAGAGAGGTCAGACCACAGGGTTGGAGTCAGACCTCAGGGTTGGAGTCAGAACACAGGGTTGGAGTCAGACCACAACGTTGGAGTCAGACCACAACGTTGGAGTCAGACCAGAGGGTTGGAGTCAGACCACAGGGTTGGAGTCAGACCACAGGGTTGGATTCAGACCAGAGCGTTGGAGTCAGACCACAGGGTTGGATTCAGAGCACAGGGTTGGAGTCAGACCACAGGGTTGGAGTCAGACCACAGGGTTAGAGTCAGACCACAGGGTTGGAGTCAGACCACAGGGTTGGAGTCAGACCACAGGGTTGGAGTCAGACCACAGGGTTGGATTCAGACCACATGGTTGGAGTCAGACCACAAGGTTGGAGTCAGAACACAGGGTTGGAGTCAGACCACAACATTGGAGTCAGACCACAACGTTGGAGTCAGACCACAGGGTTGGAGTCAGACCACAGAGTTGGAGTCAGACCACAGAGAGGTCAGACCACAGGGTTGGAGTCAGACCACAGGGTTGGAGTCAGACCACAGGGTTGGAGTCAGACCACAGAGTTGTAGTCAGACCACAACGTTGTAGTCAGACCACAGAGTTGTAGTCAGACCACAGGGTTGGAGTCAGACCACAGGTTTGGAGTCAGACCACAGGGTTGGAGTCAGACCACATGGTTGGAGTCAGACCACAGGGTTGGAGTCAGACCACAGGGTTGGAGTCAGACCACAGGTTTGGATTCAGACCACAGTGTTGGAGTCAGACCACAGGGTTGGATTCAGAGCACAGGGTTGGAGTCAGACCACAGGGTTGGAGTCAGACCACAGGGTTGGAGTCAGACCACAGGGTTAGAGTAAGACCACAGGGTTGGAGTCAGACCACAGGGTTGGAGTCAGACCACAGGGTTGGATTCAGACCACAGGGTTGGAGTCAGACCACAACGTTGGAGTCAGACCACAGAGTTGGAGTCTTACCACAGGGTTGGAGTCAGACCACAACGTTGGAGTCAGACCACAGAGTTGTAGTCAGACCACAACGTTGGAGTCAGACCACAGAGTTGTAGTCAGACCACAGGGTTGGAGTCAGACCACAGGTTTGGAGTCAGACCACAGGGTTGGAGTCAGACCACATGGTTGGAGTCAGACCACAGGGTTGGAGTCAGACCAGAGGGTTGGAGTCAGACCACAGGGTTGGAGTCAGACCACAGGGTTGGATTCAGACCACAGCATTGGAGTCAGACCACAGGGTTGGATTCAGAGCACAGGGTTGGAGTCAGACCACAGTGTTGGAGTCAGACCACAGGGTTGGAGTCAGACCACAGGGTTAGAGTCAGACCACAGGGTTGGAGTCAGACCAAAGGGTTGGAGTCAGACCATAGGGTTGGAGTCAGATCACAGGGTTGGATTCAGACCACAGGGTTGGAGTCAGACCACAAGGTTGGAGTCAGAACACAGGGTTGGAGTCAGACCACAACATTGGAGTCAGACCACAACGTTGGAGTCAGACCACAGGGTTGGAGTCAGACCACAGAGAGGTCAGACCACAGGGTTGGAGTCAGACCACAGGGTTGGAGTCAGACCACAACGTTGGAGTCAGACCACAGAGAGGTCAGACCACAGGGTAGAAGTCAGACCAAAGGGTTGGAGTCAGATCACAGAGTTGGAGTCAGACCACAGATAGGTCAGACCACAGGGTTGGAGTCAGACCACAGGGTTGGAGTCAGACCACAGGGTTGGAGTCAGACCACAGAGAGGTCAGACCACAGGGTTGGAGTCAGACCACAGGGTTGGAGTCAGACCACAGGGTTGGAGTCAGACCACAGGGTTGGAGTCAGACCACAGAGTTGGAGTCAGGTGATAGAGGAGGAGGAGAAAAGTTAGGAGGTGAAAGAGGACAGTGATAGCCCTGGCTGGTGTGTCACTGATGGGTTGACGGCATGTTAGAGGGGGAGTGAGGGGGAAGATTGAGCGGGAAGTTAGAGGGGGAATGAGGGGGAGTGAGGGGGAAGGTAGAGGGGGAAGGGAGAGGGGGAGTTAGGGGAAGGTAGAGGATTAGTGATGGGGAAGGTAGAGTGAGGGGGAAGAGAGAGTGGGAGTGATGGGGAAGGTAGAGGGGGAGTGAGGGGGAAGGGAGAAGGGTAATGAGGGGGAAGGTAGAGGGGGAGTTAGGGGGAAGGTAGAGGATTAGTGATGGGGAAGGTAGAGGGGGAGTGAGGGGGAAGGTAGAGGGGGAGTGAGGGGGAAGGGAGAAGGGTAATGAGGGGGAAGGTAGAAGGGGAGTTAGGGGGAAGGTAGAGGATTAGTGAGGTGGGAGGTAGAGATTAGGTCGTAGAGGGGGAAGGGAGAGTGAGGTAGTGAGGGGGAAGGGAGAGGGGGAGTGAGGGGGAGGGGAGAAGGGAAATGAGGGGGAAGGTAGAGGGGGAGTTAAGGGGAAGGTAGAGGATTAGTGAGGGGGAGCGAAGGGTGAGGGGGAGGGGAGAGTGAGGAGGAAGGTTTATGGAGAGTGAGGGGGTAGGTATAGGGGGAGTGAGGAGGAAGGTAGACGGGTAGTGAGGGGGAAGGTAGAGATGAGGTAGTGATGGGGAGCAAGGGAGAAGGTAGAGGGGTAGTGAGGGGGAAGGGAGAGTGAGGTCGAAAGTAGAGGGGAGTAAGGGGGAAGGTAGTGTGGGAATGAGGGGGTAGGTAGAAGGGTAATGAAGGGGTAGGTAGAAGGGTAATGAGAGGGAAGGTAGAGGGGTAGTGAGGGGGAAGGTAGAGTGGGGGTGTGGGGAAAGGGAGAGAAAGGGGGAATGGAGAGTGAGGGGAAGGTTTATGGAGAGTGAGGGGAAGGTAGAGGTGTAGTGAGGGGGAAGGGTGAGAGGAGTGAGGGGGAAGGTAAATGTGGAGTGAGGGGGAAGGTAGATGGGGAGTAAGGGGTAAGGTAGAGGGGAGGGGGAAGGTAGAAAGGAGTGAGGGGGAAGGTAGAGGGGGAGTGAGGGGAAGGTTTAAGGAGAGTGAGGGGAAGTTAGAGAGGAGTGAGGGGAAGGTAGATGGGGAGTGAGGGGGAAGGTAGAGGGGGATGACGGTGAAGGTAGAGAGGAGTGAGCGGGAAGGTAAAGGGGGAGTGAGGGGGAAGGTAGATGGGGAGTGAGGGGGAAGGTAGATGGGGAGTGAGGGGGTGGTACAGGGGGAGTGAGGGGGAAGGTAGAGGTGGAGTGAGGGGGAAGGGAGAGGGCGAGTGAGGGGGAAGGTTTATGGAGAGTCAGGGGAAGGTAGAGGGGGAGTGAGGGGGTAGGTAGAGGGGGAATGAGGGGGAAGTTAGCAGGGTAGTGAGGGGGAAGGTAGAGGGAGAATGGGGGAAGGTTCAGTGAGAGGGATGGGGTAGGTAGAGGGGGAGTGAGGGGGAAGGTAGAGGGGGAGTGAGGGGGATGGTAGAGGGGTAGTGAGGGGGAAGGTAAATGGGGAGTGAGGGGGAAGATAGAGGGGGAAGATATAGGGCGGAGTGAGGGGGAAGGTAGAGGGGGAGTAAGGGGGAAGGTTTAAGGAGAGTGAGGGGGAAGGTAGAGGGGGTCAGGGGGAAGGTAGAGAGGAGTGAGGTTGGAAGGTAGAGGGGGAGTGAAGGGGAAGGTATATGGGGAGTGAGGGGGAAGTTAGATGGGGAGTGAGGGGGAAGGTAGAGGGAGTGAGGGGGATGGTAGAGGGGTAGTGAGGGGGAAGGTAAATGGGGAGTGAGGGGGAAGATAGAGGGGGAAGATATAGGGCGGAGTGAGGGGGAAGGTAGAGGGGGAGTAAGGGGGAAGGTTTAAGGAGAGTGAGGGGGAAGGTAGAGGGGGGTCAGGGGGAAGGTAGAGAGGAGTGAGGTTGGAAGGTAGAGGGGGAGTGAAGGGGAAGGTATATGGGGAGTGAGGGGGAAGGTATATGGGGAGTGAGGGGGAAGATAGATGGGGAGTGAGGGGGAAGTTAGATGGGGAGTGAGGGGGAAGGTAGATGGGGAGTAAGGGGGAAGGTACAGGGGGAGTAAGGGGGAAGGTACATGGGGAGTGAGGGAGAAGGTAGAGGGGGAGTGAGGGGGAAGGTATAGTGGGAGTGAGGGGGAAGGTTTAGGGAGAGTGAGGGGTAAGGTAGATGGGGAGTAAGGGGGAAGGTACATTGGGAGTGAGGGGGAAGGTAGAGGGGGAGTGAGGGGAAGGTTTAGGGAGAGTGAGGGGAAGGGGAAGGTAGAGGGGAGTGAGGGGGAAGGTAGATGGGGAGTGAGGGGGAAGGTACAGGGGGAGTAAGGGGGAAGGTACATGGGGAGTGAGGGAGAAGGTAGAGGGGGAGTGAGGGGGAAAGTTTAGGGAGAGTGAGGGGGAAGGTAGATGGGGAGTAAGAGGGAAGGTACATGGGGAGTGAGGGGGAAGGTAGAGGGGGAGTGAGGGGGAAGGTTAGGGAGAGTGACGGGAAGGTAGAGGGGAGTGAGGGGGAAGGTAGATGGGGATTGAGGGGGAAGATAGATGGGGAGTCAGGGGGAAGGTAGAGGGGAGTGAGGGGGAAGGTAGAGGGGTAGTGAGGGGGAAGTTAGATGTTTAGTGAGGGGGAAGGTAGATGGGAAGTGAGAGGGAAGGTAGATGGGGAGTGAGGGGGACGGTAGATGGGGAGTGAGGGGGAAGGTAGAGGGGGAGTGAGGGGAAGGTAGAGAGGAGTGAGGGAGGTGGTACAGGGGGAGTGAGGGGGAAGGTACATGGGGAGTGAGGGGGAAGGTAGAGGGGGAGGGAGGGGGAAGGTTTAGGGAGAGTGAGGGGGAAGGTAGATGGGGAGTAAGGGGGAAGGTAGATGGGGAGTGAGGGGGAAGGTAGAGGGGGATTGAGGGGGAAGGTTTAGTGAGAGTGACGGGGAAGGTAGAGGGGAGTGAGGGGGAAGGTAGAGGGGGAGTGAGGGGGAAGGCTAGGGAGAGTGACGGGGAAGGTAGAGGGGAGTGAGGGGGAAGGTAGATGGGGAGTGAGGGGGAAGATAGATGGGGAGTGAGGGGGAAGGTAGAGGGGAGTGAGGGGGAAGGTAGAGGGGTAGTGAGGGGGAAGGTAGAGGTTTAGTGAGGGGGAAGGTAGATGGGAAGTGAGAGGGAAGGTAGATGGGGAGTGAGGGGGACGGTAGATGGGGAGTGAGGGGGAAGGTAGAGGGGGAGTGAGGGGGAAGGTAGAGAGGAGTGAGGGGGAAGGTAGAGGGGGAGTGAGGGAGGTGGTACAGGGGGAGTGAGGGGGAAGGTAGATGGGGAGTGAGGGGGAAGGTAGAGGGGAGTGAGGGGGAAGGTTTAGGGAGAGTGAGGGGGAAGGTAGATGGGGAGTAAGGGGGAAAGTAGATGGGGAGTGAGGGGGAAGGTAGAGGGGGATTTAGGGGGAAGGTTAAGGGAGAGTGACGGGGAAGGTAGAGGGGAGTGAGGGGGAAGGTAGAGAGGAGTGAGGGGGAAGGTAGAGGGGGAGTGAGGGAGGTGGTACAGGGGGAGTGAGGGGGAAGGTAGATGGGGAGTGAGGGGGAAGGTAGAGGGGGAGTGAGGGGGAAGGTTTAGGGAGAGTGAGGGGAAGGTAGATGGGGAGTAAGGGGGAAAGTAGATGGGGAGTGAGGGGGAAGGTAGAGGGGGATTTAGGGGGAAGGTTAAGGGAGAGTGACGGGGAAGGTAGAGGGGAGTGAGGGGAAGGTAGATGGGGAGTGAGGGGGTGGTACAGGGGGAGTGAGGGGGAAGGGGAGGTGTAGTGAGGGGGAATGTTTAGGAAGAGTGAGGGGGAAGGGGGAGTAAGGGGGAATGTTTAGGAAGAGTGAGGGGGAAGGGGGAGTAAGGGGGAATGTTTAGGAAGAGTGACACGTTATGTCACAACCACTGACGCATGTCAGGACTCTCAACTTCCTGCATCACGGCCCACATGGGAACCAGAGCACTGGGCACTTTGGTCTGGGGCAGAGAGAGGGCCACAGGAAGGGTGGAGGGGAGGGAGTGGGGGGCCCGGAGGGAGTGGGGCGCCCGGAGGGAGTAGGGGGCCCGGAGGATCGGTGGAAGGTGGATGGACTTAAATCTGACATGGAGATTGGAGTGGGCTGAAGGAGAGAGGAGAGGATCGGTTTGAAAGAGGATGGGTTTAAACCTGACATGGAGAGAGGAGGAAGGTGGATGAGCTGACACCTGACATGGAGAGAGGAGGAAGATGGATGAGTTTACACCTGACATGGAGAGAGGAGGAAGTGGATGAGTTTAAACCTGACATGGAGAGTGGAGGAAGTGGATGAGTTTAAACCTGACATGGAGAGAGGAGGAAGTGGATGGGTTTAAACCTGACATAGAGAGAGGAGGAAGTGGATGAGTTTACACCTGACATGGAGAGAGGAGGAAGTGGATGAGTTTAAACCTGACATGGAGAGAGGAGGAAGTGGATGGGTTTAAACCTGACATGGAGAGTGGATGAAGTGGATGGGTTTAAACCTGACATAGAGAGAGGAGGAAAGAGGATGGGTTTAAACCTGACATGGAGAGTGGATGAAGTGGATGGGTTTAAACCTGACATGGAGAGAGGAGGAAGTGGATGGGTTTAAACCTGACATGGAGAGTGGAGGAAGTGGATGGGTTTAAACCTGACATGGAGAGAGGAGGAAGTGGATGAGTTTAAACCTGACATGGAGAGAGGAGGAAGTGGATGGGTTTAAACCTGACATGGAGAGAGGAGGAAGTGGATGAGTTTAAACCTGACATGGAGAGAGGAGGAAGTGGATGAGTTTAAACCTGACATGGAGAGAGGAGGAAGTGGATGGGTTTAAACCTGACATAGAGAGAGGAGGAAGTGGATGAGTTTAAACCTGACATGGAGAGAGGAGGAAGTGGATGGGTTTAAACCTGACATGGAGAGAGGAGGAAGTGGATGAGTTTAAACCTGACATGGAGAGAGGAGGAAGTGGATGAGTTTAAACCTGACATGGAAAGAGGAGGAAGTGGATGAGTTTAAACCTGACATGGAGAGAGGAGGAAGTGGATGAGTTTAAACCTGACATGGAGATTGGAGTTGAAGGAGACTGGGAGTGAGCAAGGCATTAAACCTGTGATGAGGGTAGATCGACTGGAAGACAGGAGTGGGGCTTTGGCAGTCACATACTGGGAGACGGTGTACAGGGGGTAGCTTGTACCTGGAGCGCTCAGACAGCGTTTTAAGGAGGAAAGCTAACAAGCCCTCTGCTCCTCTGGAACGATGCAGCATTAATAAAAGGAACAGCAGAAAGCAGAACAGAAACAGGTGTTGGTGTACGGTTGTAACTTAGTTAGCTGAATTCAGTACTACAAAAACACAACACTTAGAGAGGAAAAAGGAACACGTCATTGTGTTAGAGTTAGACATGTGGACAACATGAGGCCATATATGGTGGTTACAGACGAACAATATAAAACCCTGTGCGTCTCAAATAAGACCCTATTTCCTTCTTGGACCAGAGCCCATAGGGCATTAGGGATGCACACTATGTAAACAAACAGTTGGAGAAAGTAACTGCGTTTCCATATGAAGAAGACTGCAGAGCCGTGCTATCAACCACACAGCTCCAACTGGTGTATTTCACAGGGAAAATTACATTACAGAAGCTGGGGAATAGGGACATGGAGGAGGGGGGACCTCACGCTCGTACGCCCGGTCACACACACATATCAATGAACCTCTGTCTATTCTCATCTCTAACTTGAAACGACAGTGATGTACAGTAACTATACATCTACCTTCCCTTTTTCAGGAGCCTATAATGTGACAGGAATACTAGATGTGCTTTTGGAGTCAGACCCTGCTGGCTACATCAGACACTGCTAGCTACTGTAGACCCTGCTGGCTACATCAGACACTGCTGGCTACATCAGACCCTGCTGGCTACATCAGACACTGCTAGCTACTGTAGACCCTGCTGGCTACATCAGACACTGCTGGCTACATCAGACCCTGCTGGCTACATCTGACACTGCTGGCTACTGTAGACCCTGCTGGCTACTGTAGACCCTGCTGGCTACATCAGACCCTGCTAGCTACTGTAGACACTGCTGGCTACATCAGACACTGCTGGCTACATCAGAACCTGCTGGCTACTTTAGACCCTGCTGGCTACTGTAGACCCAGCTGGCTACATCAGACCCTGCTGGCAACTGTAGACCCTGCGGGCTACTTCAGACCCTGCTGGCTACTGTAGACCCAGCTGGCTACATCAGACCCTGCTGTCTACTGCAGATCCTGCTGGCTACTGTAGACCCTGCTGGCTACTGTAGACCCTGCTGGCTACTGTAGAGCCTGCTGGCTACTGTAGTCCCTGCTGGCTACTAAAGACCCTGCTGGCAACATCAGACTCTGCTGGCTACTTCAGACCCTGCTGGATACGGCAGACACTGCTGGCTACAACAGACCCTGCTGGCTACGGCAGACACTGCTGGCTACAACAGACCCTGCTGGCTACTGTAGACCCTGCTGGCTACTGTAGACCCTGCTGGCTACGTCAGACCCTGCTGGCTACATCAGACACTGCTGGCTACATCAGACCCTGCTGGCTACTGTAGACCCTGCTGGCTACTGTAGACCCTGCTGGCTACATCAGACCCTGCTAGCTACTGTAGACAATGCTTGCTACATCAGACACTGCTGGCTACATCAGAACCTGCTGGCTACTGCAGACAATGCTGGCTACTGTAGACCCTGCTGGCTACTGTAGACCCAGCTGGCTACATCAGACCCTGCTGTCTACTGCAGATCCTGCTGGCTACTGCAGACCCTGCTGGCTACTGTAGACCCTGCTGGCTACTGTAGAGCCTGCTGGCTACTGTAGTCCCTGCTGGCTACTGTAGAGCCTGCTGGCTACTGTAGACCCTGCTGGCTACTAAAGACCCTGCTGGCAACATCAGACCCTGCTGGCTGCATCAGACCCTGCTGGCTACTTCAGACACTGCTGGCTATATCAGACCCTGCTGGCTACTGTAGACCCTGCTGGCTACTGTAGACCCTGCTGGCTACGTCAGACACTGCTGGCTACATCAGACCCTTCTGGCTACTGTAGACCCTGCTGGCTACATCAGACCCTGCTAGCTATTGTAGACACTGCTGGCTACATCAGACACTGCTGGCTACATCAGAACCTGCTGGCTACTGCAGACAATGCTGGCTACTGTAGACCCAGCTGGCTACATAAGACCCTGCTGGCAAATGTAGACCCTGCTGGCTACTGCAGACCCTGCTGGCTACTTCAGACCCTGCTGGCTACGGTAGACACAGCTGGCTACATCAGACCCTGCTGGCTACTGTAGACCCAGCTGGCTACATCAAACCCTGCTGGCTACTGTAGACCCAGCTGGCTACATCAGACCCTGCTGGCTACTGTAGACCCTGCTGGCTACATCAGACCCTGCTGGCTACTGTAGACCCAGCTGGCTACATAAGACCCTGCTGGCTACTGTAGACCCTGCTGGCTACATCAGACCCTGCTGGCTACTGTAGACCCTGCTAGCTACTGTAGACACTGCTGGCTACATCAGACCCTGCTGGCTACTGAAGACCCTGCTGGCTACATCAGACCCTGCAGGCTACTTCAGACCCTGCTGTTTACTGTAGACCCTGCTGGCTACATCAGAACCTGCTGGCTACTGTAGACCCTGATGGCTACATCAGACCCTGCTGGCTACATCGGGCCCTGCTGGCTACTTCAGACACTGCTGGCTACTGTAGACCCTGCTGGCTACTGTAGACCCTGCTGGCTACATCAGACCCTGCTGGCTACTGTAGACCCTGCTGGCTACATCAGACCCTGCTGTCTACTGCAGACCCTGCTGGCTACTGTAGACCCTGCACGCTACTGTAGAACCTGCTGGCTACTAAAGACCCTGCTGGCTATATCAGACCCTGCTGGCGACTATAGACCCTGCTGGCTACGTCAGACCCTGCTGGCTACATCAGACCCTGCTGGCTACATCAGACACTGCTGGCTACATCAGACCCTGCTGGCTACTGTAGACCCTGCTGGCTACTGTAGACCCTGCTGGCTACATCAGACCCTGCTAGCTACTGTAGACAATGCTTGCTACATCAGACACTGCTGGCTACATCAGAACCTGCTGGCTACTGCAGACAATGCTGGCTACTGTAGACCCTGCTGGCTACTGTAGACCCAGCTGGCTACATCAGACCCTGCTGTCTACTGCAGATCCTGCTGGCTACTGCAGACCCTGCTGGCTACTGTAGACCCTGCTGGCTACTGTAGAGCCTGCTGGCTACTGTAGACCCTGCTGGCTACTAAAGACCCTGCTGGCAACATCAGACCCTGCTGGCTGCATCAGACCCTGCTGGCTACTTCAGACACTGCTGGCTATATCAGACCCTGCTGGCTACTGTAGACCCTGCTGGCTACTGTAGACCCTGCTGGCTACGTCAGACACTGCTGGCTACATCAGACACTGCTGGCTACATCAGACCCTGCTGGCTACTGTAGACCCTGCTGGCTACATCAGACCCTGCTAGCTACTGTAGACACTGCTGGCTACATCAGACCCTGCTGGCTACATCAGAACCTGCTGGCTACTGCAGACAATGCTGGCTACTGTAGACCCAGCTGGCTACATAAGACCCTGCTGGCAAATGTAGACCCTGCTGGCTACTGCAGACCCTGCTGGCTACTTCAGACCCTGCTGGCTACGGTAGACACAGCTGGCTACATCAGACCCTGCTGGCTACTGTAGACCCAGCTGGCTACATCAAACCCTGCTGGCTACTGTAGACCCAGCTGGCTACATCAGACCCTGCTGGCTACTGTAGACCCTGCTGGCTACATCAGACCCTGCTGGCTACTGTAGACCCAGCTGGCTACATAAGACCCTGCTGGCTACTGTAGACCCTGCTGGCTACATCAGACCCTGCTGGCTACTGTAGACCCTGCTGGCTACTGTAGACCCTGCTGGCTACATCAGACCCTGCTGGCTACTGTAGACCCTGCTGGCTACTGAAGACCCTGCTGGCTACATCAGACCCTGCAGGCTACTTCAGACCCTGCTGTTTACTGTAGACCCTGCTGGCTACATCAGAACCTGCTGGCTACTGTAGACCCTGATGGCTACATCAGACCCTGCTGGCTACATCGGGCCCTGCTGGCTACTTCAGACACTGCTGGCTACTGTAGACCCTGCTGGCTACTGTAGACCCTGCTGGCTACATCAGACCCTGCTGGCTACTGTAGACCCTGCTGGCTACATCAGACCCTGCTGTCTACTGCAGACCCTGCTGGCTACTGTAGACCCTGCATGCTACTGTAGAACCTGCTGGCTACTAAAGACCCTGCTGGCTATATAAGACCCTGCTGGCTACTTCAGACCCTGCTGGCTACGGCAGACCCTGCTGGCTACATCAGACCCTGCTGGCTACTGTAGACACTGCTGGCTACATCAGACCCTGCTGGCTACTGTAGACCCTGCTGGCTACTGTAGACACTGCTGGCTATATCAGACCCTGCTGGCGACTGTAGACACTGCTGGCTACATCAGACCTGCTGGCTACTGTAGACCCTGCTGGCTACTGTAGACCCTGCTGGCGACTGTAGACCCTGCTGGCTACTGTAGGCCCTGCTGGCTACATCAGACCGTGATGGCTACATCAGGCCCTGCTGGCTACATCAGAACCTGCTGGCTACTGTAGACCCTGCTGGCTACTGTAGACCCAGCTGGCTACATCAAACCCTGCTGGCTACTGTAGACCCAGCTGGCTACATCAGACCCTGCTGGCTACTGTAGACCCTGCTGGCTACATCAGACCCTGCTGGCTACTGTAGACCCAGCTGGCTACATCAGACCCTGCTGGCAACTGTAGACCCTGCTGGCTACATCAGACCCTGCTGGCTACTGTAGACCCTGCTGGCTACTGTAGACCCTGCTGGCTACATCAGACCCTGCTGGCTACTGTAGACCCTGCTGGCTACTGAAGACCCTGCTGGCTACATCAGACCCTGCAGGCTACTTCAGACCCTGCTGTTTACTGTAGACCCTGCGGGCTACTTCAGACCCTGCTGGCTACGGTAGACCCAGCTGGCTACATCAGACCCTGCTGGCTACTGTAGACCCAGCTGGCTACATCAAACCCTGCTGGCTACTGTAGACCCCGCTGGCTACATCAGACCCTGCTGGCTACTGTAGACCCTGCTGGCTACTGAAGACCCTGCTGGCTACATCAGACCCTGCAGGCTACTTCAGACCCTGCTGTTTACTGTAGACCCTGCTGGCTACATCAGAACCTGCTGGCTACTGTAGACCCTGATGGCTACATCAGACCCTGCTGGCTACATCGGGCCCTGCTGGCTACTGTAGACCCTGCTGGCTACATCAGACCCTGCTGTCTACTGCAGACCCTGCTGGCTACTGTAGACCCTGCTGGCTACTGTAGAACCTGCTGGCTACTAAAGACCCTGCTGGCTATATCAGACCCTGCTGGCTACTTCAGACCCTGCTGGCTACGGCAGACCCTGCTGGCTACATCAGACCCTGCTGGCTACTGTAGACACTGCTGGCTACATCAGACCCTGCTGGCTACTGTAGACCCTGCTGGCTACTGTAGACACTGCTGGCTACATGAGACCCTGCTGGCGACTGTAGACCCTGCTGGCTACATCAGACCTGCTGGCTACTGTAGACCCTGCTGGCTACTGTAGACCCTGCTGGCGACTGTAGACCCTGCTGGCTACTGTAGACCCTGCTGGCTACATCAGACCGTGCTGGCTACATCAGGCCCTGCTGGCTACATCAGAACCTGCTGGCTACTGTAGACCCTGCTGGCTACTGTAGACCCTGCTGGCTACATCAGACCCTGCTGGCTACTGTAGACCCTGCTGGCTACATCAGACCCTGCTGGCTACATCAGACCCTGCTGGCTACTGAAGACCCTGCTGGCTACATCAGACCCTGCAGGCTACTTCAGACCCTGCTGTTTACTGTAGACCCTGCTGGCTACATCAGAACCTGCTGGCTACTGTAGACCCTGATGGCTACATCAGACCCTGCTGGCTACATCGGGCCCTGCTGGCTACTGTAGACCCTGCTGGCTACATCAGACCCTGCTGTCTACTGCAGACCCTGCTGGCTACTGTAGACCCTGCTGGCTACTGTAGAACCTGCTGGCTACTAAAGACCCTGCTGGCTATATCAGACCCTGCTGGCTACTTCAGACCCTGCTGGCTACGGCAGACCCTGCTGGCTACATCAGACCCTGCTGGCTACTGTAGACACTGCTGGCTACATCAGACCCTGCTGGCTACTGTAGACCCTGCTGGCTACTGTAGACACTGCTGGCTACATGAGACCCTGCTGGCGACTGTAGACCCTGCTGGCTACATCAGACCTGCTGGCTACTGTAGACCCTGCTGGCTACTGTAGACCCTGCTGGCGACTGTAGACCCTGCTGGCTACTGTAGACCCTGCTGGCTACATCAGACCGTGCTGGCTACATCAGGCCCTGCTGGCTACATCAGAACCTGCTGGCTACTGTAGACCCTGCTGGCTACTGTAGACCCTGCTGGCTACATCAGACCCTGCTGGCTACTGTAGACCCTGCTGGCTACATCAGACCGTGCTGGCTACATCAGACACTGCTGGCTACTGTAGACCCTGCTGGCTACTGTAGACCCTGCTGGCTACATCAGACCCTGCTAGCTACTGTAGACACTGCTGGCTACATCAGACACTGCTGGCTACATCAGAACCTGCTGGCTACTGTAGACCCTGCTGGCTACTGTAGACCCAGCTGGCTACATCAGACCCTGCTGGCAACTGTAGACCCTGCGGGCTACTTCAGACCCTGCTGGCTACTGTAGACCCAGCTGGCTACATCAGACCCTGCTGGCTACTGTAGACCCTGCTGGCTACTGTAGACCCAGCTGGCTACATCAGACCCCGCTGGCAACTGTAGACCCTGCGGGCTACTTCAGACCCTGCTGGCTACTGTAGACCCAGCTGGTTACATCAGACCCTGCTGTCTACTGCAGATCCTGCTGGCTACTGCAGACCCTGCTGGCTACTGTAGACCCTGCTGGCTACGTCAGACCCTGCTGGCTACATCAGACCCTGCTGGCTACTGTAGACCCTGCTGGCTACTGTAGACCCTGCTGGCTACATCAGACCCTGCTAGCTACTGTAGACACTGCTGGCTACATCAGACACTGCTGGCTACATCAGAACCTGCTGGCTACTGCAGACAATGCTGGCTACTGTAGACCCAGCTGGCTACATAAGACCCTGCTGGCAAATGTAGACCCTGCTGGCTACTGGAGACCCTGCGGGCTACTTCAGACCCTGCTGGCTACGGTAGACCCAGCTGGCTACATCAGACCCTGCTGGCTACATAAGACCCTGCTGGCTACATCAAACCCTGCTGGCTACTGTAGACCCAGCTGGCTACATCAGACCCTGCTGGCTACTGTAGACCCTGCTGGCTACATCAGACCCTGCTGGCTACTGTAGACCCAGCTGGCTACATAAGACCCTGCTGGCTACTGTAGACCCTGCTGGCTACATCAGACCCTGCTGGCTACTGTAGACCCTGCTGGCTACTGTAGACCCTGCTGGCTACAGCAGACCCTGCTGGCTACTGTAGACCCTGCTGGCTACTGAAGACCCTGCTGGCTACATCAGACCCTGCAGGCTACTTCAGACCCTGCTGGCTACATCAGACCCTGCTGGCTACATCAGACCCTGCTGGCTACTGTAGACCCTGATGGCTACATCAGACCCTGCTGGCTACATCGGGCCCTGCTGGCTACTTCAGACACTGCTGGCTACTGTAGACCCTGCTGGCTACATCAGACCCTGCTGGCTACTGTAGACCCTGCTGGCTACATCAGACCCTGCTGTCTACTGCAGACCCTGCTGGCTACTGTAGACCCTGCTGGCTATTTTAGAACCTGCTGGCTACTAAAGTCCCTGCTGGCTATATCAGACCCTGCTGGCTACTTCAGACCCTGCTGGCTACGGCAGACCCTGCTGGCTACATCAGACCCTGCTGGCTACTGTAGACACTGCTGGCTACATCAGACCCTGCTGGCTACTGTAGACCCTGCTGGCTACTGTAGACACTGCTGGCTACATCAGACCCTGCTGGCTACTGTAGACCCTGCTGGCTACTGTAGACACTGCTGGCTACATCAGACACTGCTGGCGACTGTAGACCCTGCTGGCTACATCAGACCTGCTGGCAACTGTAGACCCTGCTGGCTACTGTAGACCCTGCTGGCGACTGTAGACCCTGCTGGCTACTGTAGACCCTGCTGGCTACATCAGACCGTGCTGGCTACATCAGGCCCTGCTGGCTACATCAGAACCTGCTGGCTACTGTAGACCCTGCTGGCTACTGTAGACCCTGCTGGCTACATCAGACCCTGCTTGCTACTGTAGACCCTGCTGGCTACATCAGACCCTGCTGGCTACTGTAGACCCTGCTGGCTACATCAGACCCTGCTGGCTACATCAGACCCTGCTGTCTACTGTAGACCCTGATGGCTACTGTAGACCCTGCTGGCTACATCAGACCCTGCTGGCTACATCAGACCCTGCTGGCTACATCAGACTCTGCTGGCTACTGTAGACCCTGCTGGCTACTGTAGACCCTGCTGGCTACATCAGACCCTGCTAGCTACTGTAGACACTGCTGGCTACATCAGACACTGCTGGCTACATCAGAACCTGCTGGCTACTGTAGAACATGCTGGCTACTGTAGACCCAGCTGTCTACTGCAGACCCTGCTGGCTACTGTAGACCCTGCTGGCTACTGTAGAGCCTGCTGGCTACTGTAGACCCTGCTGGCTACTAAAGACCCTGCTGGCAACATCAGACTCTGCTGGCTACTTCAGACCATGCTGGCTACAGCAGACACTGCTGGCTACATCAGACCATGCTGGCTACTGTAGACCCTGCTGGCTACGTCAGACCCTGTTGGCTACATCAGACCCTGCTGGCTACTGTAGACCCTGCTGGCTACTGTAGACCCTGCTGGCTACATCAGACCCTGCTAGCTACTGTAGACACTGCTGGCTACATCAGACACTGCTGGCTACATCAGAACCTGCTGGCTACTGCAGACCCTGCTGGCTACTGTAGACCCAGCTGGCTACATCAGACCCTGCTGGCAACTGTAGACCCTGCGGGCTACTTCAGACCCTGCTGGCTACGGTAGACCCAGCTGGCTACATCAGACCCTGCTGGCTACTGTAGACCCAGCTGGCTACATCAAACCCTGCTGGCTACTGTAGACCCAGCTGGCTACATCAGACCCTGCTGGCTACTGTAGACCCTGCTGGCTACATCAAACCCTGCTGGCTACTGTAGACCCTGCTGGCTACTGTAGACCCTGCTGGCTACTGTAGACCCTGCTGGCTACTGTAGACCCTGCAGGATGCATCAGACCCTGCTGGCTACTTCAGACCCTGCTGGCTACTGTAGACCCTGCTGGCTACATCAGACCCTGCTGGCTACTGTAGACCCTGATGGCTACATCAGACCCTGCTGGCTACATAAGACTCTGCTGGCTACTTCTGACCCTGCTGGCTACTGTAGACCCTGCTGGCTACTGTAGACCCTGCTGGCTACATCAGACCCTGCTAGCTACTGTAGACCCAGCTGGCTACATCAGACCCTGCCGGCTACTTTCGACCCAGCTGGCTACATCAGACCCTGCTGGCTACTGTAGACCCAGCTGGCTACATCAGACCCTGCTGGCTACTGTAGACCCAGCTGGCTACATCAGACCCTGCTGGCTACTGTAGACCCTGCTGGCTACATCAGACCCTGCTGGCTACATCAGACCCTGCTGTCTACTGCAGACCCTGCTGGCTACTGTAGACCCTGCTGGCTACTGTAGAACCTGCTGGCTACTAAAGACCCTGCTGGCTATATCAGACCCTGCTGGCTACTTCAGACCCTGCTGGCTACGGCAGACCCTGCTGGCTACATCAGACCCTGCTGGCTACTGTAGACACTGCTGGCTACATCAGACCCTGCTGGCTACTGTAGACCCTGCTGGCTACATCAGACCCTGCTGGCTACTGTAGACCCTGATGGCTACATCAGACCCTGCTGGCTACATAAGACTCTGCTGGCTACTTCTGACCCTGCTGGCTACTGTAGACCCTGCTGGCTACTGTAGACCCAGCTGGCTACATCAGACCCTGCCGGCTACTTTCGACCCAGCTGGCTACATCAGACCCTGCTGGCTACTGTAGAGCCTGCTGGCTACTGTAGACCCTGCTGGCTACATCAGACCCTGCTGGCTACTGTAGACCCAGCTGGCTACATCAAACCCTGCTGGCTACTGTAGACCCAGCTGGCTACATCAGACCCTGCTGGCTACTGTAGACCCTGCTGGCTACATCAAACCCTGCTGGCTACTGTAGACCCTGCTGGCTACTGTAGACCCTGCTGGCTACTGTAGACCCTGCTGGCTACTGTAGACCCTGCAGGCTGCATCAGACCCTGCTGGCTACTTCAGACCCTGCTGGCTACTGTAGACCCTGCTGGCTACATCAGACCCTGCTGGCTACTGTAGACCCTGATGGCTACATCAGACCCTGCTGGCTACATAAGACTCTGCTGGCTACTTCTGACCCTGCTGGCTACTGTAGACCCTGCTGGCTACTGTAGACCCTGCTGGCTACATCAGACCCTGCTAGCTACTGTAGACCCAGCTGGCTACATCAGACCCTGCCGGCTACTTTCGACCCAGCTGGCTACATCAGACCCTGCTGGCTACTGTAGACCCAGCTGGCTACATCAGACCCTGCTGGCTACTGTAGACCCAGCTGGCTACATCAGACCCTGCTGGCTACTGTAGACCCTGCTGGCTACATCAGACCCTGCTGGCTACATCAGACCCTGCTGTCTACTGCAGACCCTGCTGGCTACTGTAGACCCTGCTGGCTACTGTAGAACCTGCTGGCTACTAAAGACCCTGCTGGCTATATCAGACCCTGCTGGCTACTTCAGACCCTGCTGGCTACGGCAGACCCTGCTGGCTACATCAGACCCTGCTGGCTACTGTAGACACTGCTGGCTACATCAGACCCTGCTGGCTACTGTAGACCCTGCTGGCTACAGTAGACCCTGCTGGCGACTGTAGACCCTGCTGGCTACTATAGACCCTGCTGGCTACTGTAGACCCTGCTGGCTACATCAGACCCTGCTGGCTACTGTAGAACCTGCTGGCTACATCAGACCCTGCTGGCTACTGTAGACCCTGCTGTCTACTGTAGACCCTGCTGGCTACATCAGACCCTGCTGGCAACTGTAGACCCTGCTGGCTACTGTAGACCCTGCTGGCTACATCAGACCCTGCTGGCTACTGTAGACCCTGCTGGCTACTTCAGACCCTGCTGCCTACATCAGACCCTGCTGGCTACTGTAGACCCTGCTGTTTACATCAGATCCTGCTGGCTACTGTAGACCCTGCTGGCTACTTCAGACCCTGCTGGCTACATCAGACCCTGCTGGCTACTGCAGACCCTGCTGGCTACTGTAGACCCTGCTGGCTACTGTAGACCCTGCTGGCTACTTCAGACCCTGCTGGCTACATCAGACCCTGCTGGCTACTGTAGACCCTGCTGGCTACTGCAGACCACGCTGTCTACTGCAGACCCTGCTGTCTGCAGGGAACACTTCTCACAGTCTGGATCAATAACCAGTACTGACATGTGTCCAGAGTGGTCTCTCTGGCCTGTCTGGTCTGTCTGGTCTACCTGGTCTGTCAGGTCTGTCAGGTCTGTCTGGTCTCTCTGGTCTGTCTGGTCTGTCTGGTCTGTCAGGTCTGTCAGGTCTGTCAGGTCTGTCTGGTCTGTCAGGTCTGTCAGGTCTGTCAGGTCTGTCAGGTCTGTCAGGTCTGTCTGGTCTGTCTGGTCTCTCTGGTCTGTCTGGTCTGTCAGGTCTGTCAGGTCTGTCAGGTCTGTCAGGTCTGTCTGGTCTGTCTGGTCTGTCTGTCTGTCTGGTCTGTTTGGTCTTGTCTGTCTGTCTGGTCTGTCTGGTCTGTCTGGTCTGTCTGTCTGTTTGGTCTGTCTGGTCTGTCTGTCTGGTCTGTCTGGTCTGTTTTGTCAGTCAGGTCTGTCTGGTCCGTCTGGTCCGTCAGGCCGGTCTGGTCTGTCAGGTCTGTCTGGTCTGTCAGGTCAGTCTGGTCTATCTTGTCTGGTCTGTCTGGTCTGTCTGGTCTGTTTGGTCTGTTTGGTCTGTCTGGTCTGTCTGTCTGGTCTGTCTGGTCTGTCGAGTCTGGGTCGGAATGGAGTTGATTTAAGCTGCAGACCAGATGGCACTCTAGTCCCACAGGGCTCTGGTCTAAAGTAGCGCACTATATAGGGCTCTGGTCTAAAGTAGTGTACTATATAGGGCTCTGGTCTAAAGTAGTGCACTATATAGGGCTCTGGTCTAAAGTAGTGTACTATATAGGGCTCTGGTCTAAAGTAGTGCACTATATAGGGCTCTGGTCTAAAGTAGTGCACTATATAGGGCTCTGGTCTAAAGTAGTGCACTATATAGGGCTCTGGTCTAAAGTAGTGCACTATATAGGGCTCTGGTCTAAAGTAGTGCACAATATAGGGCTCTGGTCTAAAGTAGTGCACTATATATGGCTCTGGTCTAAAGTAGTGTACTATATAGGGCTCTGGTCTAAAGTAGTGCACTATATAGGGCTTTGGTCTACATTAGTGCACTATATAGGGCTCTGGTCTAAAGTAGTGCACTATATAGGGCTCTGGTCTAAAGTAGTGCACTATATAGGGAATAGGGTGCCATATATGATGATAAATTGTTAAATAAGGACTGGTTGTGTAAATCTGCTCGACTGAGAGAATGAATTAGTTCAAGTTGATGTCTGAGGAAGGTTATTGTTACTTAAAGTTGACTATACCTCTCGTGATAACGATAGTGATCTGTAGTGATTGTCCTAGCAGCAATACAATGCACTATACTACACTGCACAAAAAATAAAGGGAACACTAAAATTACACATCCTTGATCTAAATGAAATATTCTTATTAAATACTTTTTTCTTCACATATTTGAATGTGCCGACAACAAAATCTCACAAATTATCAATGGAAATCAAATGTATCAACCCAAGGAAGTCTGTATTTGGAGTCACACTCAAAATTAAAGTGGAAAACCACACTACAGGCAGATCCAACTTTGATGTAATGTCCTTAAAACAAGTCCAAATTAGGCTCAGTAGTGTGTGTGGCCTCCACGTGCCTGCATGACCTCCCTACAACGGCTGGGCATGCTCCTGATGAGGTGGCGGATGGTCTCCAGAGGGATCTCCTCCCAGACATGGACTAAAGCATACACCAACACCTGGACAGTCTTTGGTGCAACGTGGCGTTGGTGGATGGAGCGAAACATGATGTCCCAGATGTGCTCAATTGGATTCAGGTCTGGGGAACGGGCGGGCCAGTCCATAGCATCAATGCCTTCCTCTTGCAGGAACTGCTGACACACTCCAGCCACATGAGGTCTAAAATGGTCTTGCATTAGGAGGAACCCAGGGCCAACCGCAACAGCATATGGTCTCACAAGGGGTCTGAGGATCTCATCTCGGTACCTAATTGCAGTCAGGCTACCTCTGGCAAGCACATGGAGGGCTGTGCGGCCCCCCCAAAGAAATACCACCCCACACCATGACTGACCCACCGCCAAACCGGCCATGCTGGAGGATGTTGCAGGCAGCAGAACGTTCTCCACGGTGTCTCCAGACTCTGTCACGTCTGTCACATGCTCAGTGTGAACCTGCTTTCATCTGTGAAGAGCACAGGGCGCCAGGGGCGAATTTGCCAATCTTGGTGTTCTCTGGCAAATGCCAAACGTCCTGCACAGTGTTGGGCTGTAAGCACAACCCCCACCTGTGGACGTTGGGCCCTCATACCACCCTCATGGAGTCTGTTGCTGACCGTTTGAGCAGAAACATGCACATTTGTGGCCAGCTGGAGGTCATTTTGCAGGGCTCTGGCAGTGCTCCTCCTGTACCTCCTTGCACAAAGGCGGAGGTAGCGGTCCTGCTGCTGGGTTGTTGCCCTCCTACGGCCTCCTCCATGTCTCATGATGTACTGGCCTGTCTCCTGGTAGCGCCTCCATGCTCTGGACACTACGCTGACAGACACAGCAAACCTTCTTGTCACAGCTCGCATTGATGTGCCATCCTGGATGAGCTGCACTACCTGAGCCACTTGTGTGGGTTGTAGACTCCGTCTCATGCTACCACTAGAGTGAAAGCACCGCCAGCATTCAAAAGTGACCAAAACATCAGCCAGGAAGCATAGGAACTGAGAAGTGGTCTGTGGTCACCACCTCCAGAACCACTCCTTTATTGGGGGTGTCTTGCTAATTGCCTATAATTTCCACCTGTTGTCTATTCCATTTGCACAACAGCATGTGAAATTTAATGTCAATCAGTGTTGCTTCCCAAGTGGACAGTTTGATTTCACAGAAGTGTGATTGACTTGGAGTTACATTGTGTTGTTTAAGTGTTCCCTTTATTTTTTTGAGCAGGGTATTATACTAGAGCCATACTTATACTGTACACACATGCACGCACACACACACACACACACACACACACACACACACACACACACACACACACACACACACACACACACACACACACACACACACACACACACACACACACACACACACTGTGACCCGTTTCAGGAAACTAGACGTATGTCGCTAGTCACGACTTCACAGGAGAGCTTTTTGAACTGTATTTTTTTATCTGTGTATTTTGGCAGTAATGCCGTCTCGAACATGTCAACGTTCATGTACAGCACAGGAGTCACCAACACACTGGATAACATAATTAACAGCCTAACCAGCTCTGCTATGGTGAGTAATGTTCAGTGAGCTGTTCTCTCTCTCACTTAGATGTCTGGAAGTAGCTGGCAAGTTAGTACAGAACGGTTGGATCAACCCTTAAAGAGATGGGAGGGTCTAAGGCTTAAGAACAACGCTCAATGGGTGGGGCTAAATGCTTTAGAGGGCGTGAACAATGCTGAATGGGTGGGGTTAAAGGCTTTAGAGGGCGTGAACAATGCTGATTGGGTGGGGCTAAAAGCTTTAGAGGGCATGAACAATGCTGAATGGGTGGGGCTAAATGCTTTAGAGGGCGTGAACAATGCTGAATGGGTGGGCTAAAGGCTTTAGAGGGAGTGAACAATGCTGAATGGGTGGGGCTAAATGCTTTAGAGGGCGTGAACAATGCTGAATGGGTGGGGCTAAATGCTTTAGAGGGTGTGGACAATGCTGAATGAGTGGGGCTAAAGGCTTTAGAGGGCGTGAACAATGCTGATTGGGTGGGGCTAAAGGCTTTAGAGGGCGTGAACAATGCTGAATGGGTGGAGACAAAGAAGGACTCTCCAAAAGAAGAACAAAAACATTGAAAGACGGTTTTCTCAAAAGGGAGTTTACAAATTGATCAACTTTCAAAGCAGAATTACTGACCCATTGTTTCCTCAAATGCAGCGTATGCTGTTGAGTCTCCACTTTTATCCAATGTAAAAAACAGAAATTCAAATGTTGCTACATAAGACCGAATCGAGGTGGTGAGTCACATATACAAACACACACTCACACACGCACGCTCGCACACACACACACACACACACACACACACACACACACACACACACACACACACACACACACACACACACACGAACTCACTCACGAACTCACTCACTCACGCACACACACACACACTACCAGTCAAAAGTTTGGACACACCTACTCATTCCAGGGTTTTCTTTATTTTTTACTATTTTCTACATTGTAGAATAATAGTGACGACATCAACACTATTAAATAACACATATGGATTCATGTAGTAACCATAAAAAGTGTTAAACAAATCAAATGTATGTTTATATTTGAGTTTCTGCAAATGGGTCTTCCACATGGACAATGACCCCAAGCATACTTCCAAAGTTGTGGCAAAATGGCTTAAGTGCACCAAAGTCAAGGTATTGGAGTGGTCATCACAAAGCCCTGACCTCAATCCTATAGAACATTCATGGGCAGAACTGAAAAAGCGTGTGTGAGAAAGGAGGCCTACAAACCTGACTCAGTTACACCAGCTCTGTCAGGAGGAGTGGGCCAAAATTCACCCAACTTATTGTGGGAAGCTTGTGGAAGGCCACCCAAAGCATTTGACCAAAGTTAAACAATTTATTGGCAATGCTACCAAATACTAATTGAGTGTATGTGAACTTCTGACCCACTGGGAATGTGATGAAAGAAAAAAAAGCTGAAAGAAATCATTCTCTCTACTATTATTCTGACATTTCACATTCTTAAAATAAAGTGGTGATCCTAACTGACCTAAGACAGGGAATTTTTACTAGGATTAAATGTCAGGAATTGTGAAAAACTGAGTTTAAATGTATTTGGCTAAGGTGTATGTAAACTTCCGACTTCAACTGTATACAAATCCACACACGCACGCACGCACGCACGCACGCACGCACACACACACACACACACACACACACACACACACACACACACACACACACACACACACACACACACACACACACACTCACCCACACTCTAACAGTTTAGGCTCTTCGTTAGTGGGCGAGTCTTCAGTCTTCATCAGGCGTTTGGAACCAGGAAGTGGGCGTGTCTGTCCACTGGCTTCTAGCCCTGCCCCTTGCCCAGGGCCTGCCCCTGAGCTGGTCTGAGGGAATGTGTAGACCCGGGAGGAGTCAGCTGATACACAGTACCGGGCTCCCCGCGCTAGGGGACTGCCACTGTGGTGGGACCCACTGGACCCAGAGAAAAAAGGGTTGAAGGTCAAACGGGTGTAGAAGTGTTGGTGAGAAAAGGGAACCGCTGGCCGGACAGAAACAACAGAACAACAGGACACCCAATGGCCAGTCTGGTCACATGATCAATTTGGAACTTCTTGTATCATAGATAACATATATAAAGGACAGAATGAGGACACATCTCTGTAGGTTAACAGACAGCTGAATGAGGACACATCTCTGTAGGTTAACAGACAGCTGAATGAGGACACATCTCTGTAGGTTAACAGACAGCTGAATGAGGACACATCTCTGTAGGTTAACAGACAGCTGAATGAGGACACATCTCTGTAGGTTAACAGACAGCTGAATGAGGACACATCTCTGTAGGTTAACAGACAGCTGAATGAGGACACATCTCTGTAGGTTAACAGACAGCTGAATGAGGACACATCTCTGTAGGTTAACAGACAGCTGAATGAGGACACATCTCTGTAGGTTAACAGACAGCTGAATGAGGACACATCTCTGTAGGTTAACAGACAGCTGAATGAGGACACATCTCTGTAGGTTAACAGACAGCTGAATGAGGACACATCTCTGTAGGTTAACAGACAGCTGAATGAGGACACATTTCTGGCAGCCCCTGACCCTGACCCATCCACTGACCTTGACCTATCCCCTGACCCATTCCCTGACCCTGTGTGTGTGTGTGTGTGTGTGTGTGTGTGTGTGTGTGTGTGTGTGTGTGTGTGTGTGTGTGTGTGTGTGTGTGTGTGTGTGTGTGTGTGTGTGTGTGTGTGTGTGTGTGTGTGTGTGTGTGTGTGTGTGTGTGTGTGTGTGTGTGTGTGTGTGTGTGTGGTGTCCTGAGAGCCAATATGTTGATGATCTGGGAGATAATGAAAAAGACTGTTGGCTTTGCTGGTGTCGAGGACAGGGATGAGAGGAGAGGAGAGGAGAGGAGAGGAGAGGAGAGGAGAGGAGAGGAGAGGAGAGGAGAGGAGAGGAGAGGAGAGGAGAGGAGAGGAGAGGAGAGGAGAGGAGAGAGACTGTACCTGGAGTGGGAGGAGTGTGAATGTGATGAGATCTCACTCAGGTCCCCAATGCTTCCCTCTGTCACGTGACCACTCATGATCGCTGATGCATATCCTTGTGGCAGGTAAAGTTTCCCATGATCCTCTCCTTCGCAGCCATCCTTGGTGTGTCCCCCCTCACCCCCACAACCCCCCTGCAATAGTAACCTCCCCCCAGGCCCCATACAGGGGTTGGTGTCGATCCCGCTGTCTGTTGAGGCTCCTTTAATGTACGTCAACCCCAGGATCTCAGGATCCATCAGATCTCCAGAGCCAAATTGTTTATCATCACTGTTATTGGAGGAGGCGTTGGAGGAGAGGGTGTTACAGCTGGAGTGACTGGATGTCTTCTCTCCCTGTACAGAGGAGAGGGAAAGAGAGAGAGAGAGAGAGAGAGAGAAGAGAGAGAGAAGAGAGGGAGAGGAGGAGAGAGGGAGAGAGAGAGAGAGGTGAGAGGGAGAGGAGTAGGAGAGAGGGAGAGAGAGAGAGAGACAGAGGAGGAGAGAGAGGAGGAGGTGAGAAAGAGAGATAGGAGGAGGAGAGAGAGAGAGTTAGAGAGGAGGAGAGAGAGAGTGAGGAGGAGGAGAGAGAAAGAGGAGGAGAGAGAGAGAGGAGTAGGAGAGAGAGAGAGTCGGAGAGAGGGAGAGAGAGAGAGGAGTAAGAGAGAGAGAGAGAGAGAGAGAGAGAGAGAGAGAGAGAGGGAGTGAGAGAGAGAGGAAGAGAGGAGGAGGAGAGAGTTAGACAGAGAGAGGAGGGGAGAGGGATATAGGGGGAGGAGAGAGAGAAAGAGAGAGAGAGAGGAGGAGAGAGAGAGAGTTAGAGAGACAGAGAGAGAGAGAGAGAGAGAGAGGAGTAGGAGATACAGAGAGAGATAGAGAGAGGAGGAGAGAGGGAGAGAGAGAGAGAGAGGGGGAGGAGAGAGGGAGAGAGAGAGGAGTAGGAGAGAGAGAGGAGAGAGGGAGAGAGAGAGTTAGAGAGCAGAGAGCGAGAGAGAGAGAGTTAGAGAGGAGGAGAGAGAGAGTTGGAGAGAGAGAAGGAGAGAGAGAGAGAGAGAAGGAGAGAGAGAGGAGGAGTGAGAGAGTTAGATAGAAGGAGGAGGAGAGAGAGAGAGAGGAGGAGAGAGTTAGAGAGAGAGAGGAGGGGAGAGAGGAGGGGAGAGGGATATAGGGGAGGAGAGAGAGAGAAAGAGAGAGAGCGATAGAGGAGGAGAGAGGGAGATAGAGAGAGTTAGAGAGGAGGAGAGAGATAGTTAGAGAGGAGGAGACAGAGATAGAGAGAGAGGGGAGGAGGAGAGAGAGAGGAGGATGAGGAGAGAGAGACAGAGGAGGAGGAGAGAGAGAGGAGGAGGAGAGAGAGGAGGAGAGAGGAGGAGAGAGAGAGTTAGAGAGGAGGAGGAGAGAGCGAGAGAGAGGAGGAGAGAGGAGGAGAGATGGAGAGAGGAGGAGAGAGAGAGACAGAGGAGTAGGAGAGAGAGAGATGAGGAGAGAGGAGGAGGATAGAGAGATAGGAGGAGGCGAGAGAGAGAGTTAGAGAGGGGGAGGATAGAGAGAGAGAGGAGGAGGATAGAGAGAGAGAGAGAGTTAGAGAGGAGGAGAGAGAGAGAGAGAGAGAGAGAGAGAGGAGGAGAGAGAGAGACAGAGAGACAGAGGAGGAGAGAGAGAGAGAGGAGGAGAGAGGAGGAGGAGGAGAGAGAGAGATAGGAGGAGGAGAGAGAGAGTTAGAGAGGAGGCTGATTAGCTGTTGTTGTCTTACCTGTTGTTGTCTTAGCTAGCTCTCCCAATCAACACCTGTGATTGCTTTATGCCTCGCTTTATGTCTCTCTCTAATGTCAATATGTATACTGTTGTTTTATTTTACTGCGGAGCCCCTCGTCACACTCAACATGCCTCAGATACCTCTTTTGTCCTCCCACACATGAGGTGACCCAGCATAACTAGTGCATCCAGAGATACAACCTCTCTTATCGTCACTCACTGTCTGACCCATACCCTGACCCTGACCTATCCCCTGACCCTGACCCTGACCCATCCCCTGACCCTGACACTGCCTGGTTTACCTCCACTGTACCTGTACCTGCACCCTACCATATCCCTGTCTGTACATGTAGCCCTGAATATATTCCATCTATACCACGCCCATAAATCTGCTCCTTTTACTCTCTGTCCCCAGTAGACGACCAGTTGATAGTTGATAGTCTTTAGCCGTACCCTCATTCTACACCTCCATTGTTCCTCGGGTGATGTGGAGGGTAACCCAGGCCCTGCGTGTCCCCAGGCACTCATTTGTTGACTTCTGTAACCGTAAAAGCCTTGGTTTCATGCATGTCAACATCAGAAGCCTCCTTCCTAAGTTTGTTTTATTCACTGCCCTAGCACACTCTGCCAACCCGGATATCCTCGCCGTCTTTGAATCCTGGCTTAGGAAGGCCACCAAAAATTTTGAGATTTCCATCCCTAACTACAACATTTTCCATCAATATAGAACTGCCAAAGAGGGAGGAGTTGCAATCTACTGCAGAGAGAGCCTGCAAAGTCCTGTCATACTTTCCAGGTCTATGCTCTATGCTCTAGCTTCAGAGTTTGTTCTGTTAGGTGATTTAAACTGGGATATGCTTAACACCCCGGCAATCCTACAATCTAAGCTAGATGCCCTCAAACTCACATAAATTATCAAAGAACCCACCAGGTACAACCCTAAATCCGTAAATATGGGCACCCTCAAAGATATCATCCTGACCAACTTGCCCTCCAGATACAGCTCTGCTGTTTTCAATCAGGATCTCAGAGATCACTGCCTCATTGCCTGCATCCGTTATGGGTCCGAGGTCAAATGACCACGCCTCATCACTGTCAAACGCTCCCTAAAACACATCTGTAAACAGGCCTTTCTAATGGACCTGGCCTGGGTATCCTGGATAGATATTGACCTAACCCCTTCATTAGAGGATGCCTGGTCGGTCTATAAAAGTAATTTCCTCATCAAAAAATGTAGAACTAGAAACAGATATAGCCCTTGGTTTACTCCAGACTTGACTGCCCTAGACCAGGACTAAAACATCCTGTGGCGTTCTGCACTAGCATCGAATAGTCCCCGCGATATGAAACTATTCGGGGAGGTCAGGAACCAATACACCCATGAAGTTAGGAAAGCTAAGGCTAGCTTTTTCAAGCAGAAATTTGCATCATCTAGCTCTAACTACAAAAAGTTTTGGGACACTGTAAATTCCATGGAGAACAAGAGCACCTCCTCCCAGCTGCCCACTGCACTGAGGCTAGGTAACACTGTCACCACCCTCCTCTCCACCAACCAGACACCCTCCTCTCTACCAACCAGACACCCTCCTCTCTACCAACCAGACACCCTCCTCTCTACCAACCAGACACCGTCCTCTCTACAACCGGACACCCTCCTCTCTACCAACCAGACACCCTCCTCTCTACCAACCAGACACCCTCCTCTCTACCAACCAGACACCCTCCTCTCTACCAACCAGACACCCTCCTCTCTACCAACCAGACACCCTCCTCTCTACCAACCAGACACCTTCATCTCTACCAACCAGACACCATCCTCTCCACCAACCAGACACCCTCCTCTCTACCAACCAGACACCCTCCTCTCTACCAACCAGACACCTTCATCTCTACCAACCAGACACCATCTCTACCAACCAGACACCATCTCTACCAACCAGACACCCTCCTCTCTACCAACCAGACACCCTCCTCTCTACCAACCAGACACCCTCCTCTCTAACAACCAGACACCCTCCTCTCTTGCAACCAGACACCCTCCTCTCTACCAACCAGACACCCTCCTCTCGACCAACCAGACACCCTCCTCTCTAGCAACCAGACACCCTCCTCTCTACCAACCAGACACCCTCCTCTCTACCAACCAGACACCCTCCTCTCTACCAACCAGACACCCTCCTCTCGACCAACCAGACACCCTCCTCTCTACCAACCAGACACCCTCCTCTCTACCAACCAGACACTTTCATCTCTACCAACCAGACACCCTCCTCTCCACCAACCAGACACCTTCATCTCTACCAACCAGGCACCATCTCTACCAACCACACACCCTACTCTCTACCAACCAGACACCCTCCTCTCTACCAACCAGACACCTTCATCTCTACCAACCAGACACCTTCATCTCTACCAACCAGACACCTTCATCTCTACCAACCAGACACCTTCATCTCTACCAACCAGACACCCTCCTCTCGACCAACCAGACACCCTCCTCTCTAGCAACCAGACACCCTCCTCTCTACCAACCAGACACTTTCATCTCTACCAACCAGACACCATCTCTACCAACCAGACACCTTCATCTCTACCAACCAGACACCCTCCTCTCTACCAACCAGACACCCTCCTCTCCACCAACCAGACACCCTCCTCTCGACCAACCAGACACCTTCATCTCCACCAACCAGACACCCTCCTCTCTACCAACCAGACACCCTCCTCTCTACCAACCAGACACCCTCCTCTCGACCAACCAGACACCCTCCTCTCTACCAACCAGACACCCTCCTCTCCACCAACCAGACACCTTCATCTCCACCAACCAGACACCCTCCTCTCGACCAACCAGACACCTTCATCTCCACCAACCAGACACCCTCCTCTCTACCAACCAGACACCCTCCTCTCGACCAACCAGACACCCTCCTCTCTACCAACCAGACACCCTCCTCTCCACCAACCAGACACCTTCATCTCCACCAACCAGACACCCTCCTCTCTACCAACCAGACACCCTCCTCTCTAACAACCAGACACCTTCATCTCTACCAACCAGACACCATCCTCTCCACCAACCAGACACCTTCATCTCCACCAACCAGACACCTTCATCTCCACCAACCAGACACCTTCATCTCCACCAACCAGACACCCTCCTCTCTACCAAAAGGACACCTTCATCTCCACCAACCAGACACCCTCCTCTCTACCAACCAGACACCTTCATCTCTACCAACCAGACACCCTCCTCTCTACCAACCAGACACCCTCCTCTCCACCAACCAGACACCTTCATCTCTACCAACCAGACACCCTCCTCTCTACCAACCAGACACCTTCATCTCTACCAACCAGACACCCTCCTCTCTACCAACCAGACACCTTCATCTCTACCAACCAGACACCTTCATCTCTACCAACCAGACACCTTCATCTCCACCAACCAGACACCCTCCTCTCCACCAACCAGACACCTTCATCTCCACCAACCAGACACCTTCATCTCTACCAACCAGACACCATCATCTCCACCAACCAGGCACCTTCATCTCCACCAACCAGACACCTTCATCTCTACCAACCAGACACCTTCATCTCCACCAACCAGACACCTTCATCTCTACCAACCAGACACCTTCATCTCTACCAACCAGACACCATCCTCTCCACCAACCAGACACCTTCATCTCCACCAACCAGACACCCTCCTCTCTACCAACCAGACACCTTCATCTCTACCAACCAGACACCCTCCTCTCTACCAACCAGACACCTTCATCTCCACCAACCAGACACCCTCCTCTCTACCAACCAGACACCTTCATCTCCACCAACCAGACACCCTCCTCTCTACCAACCAGACACCTTCATCTCCACCAACCAGACACCCTCCTCTCTACCAACCAGACACCTTCATCTCTACCAACCAGACACCCTCCTCTCTAACAACCAGACACCTTCATCTCTACCAACCAGACACCATCCTCTCCACCAACCAGACACCTTCATCTCTACCAACCAGACACCATCCTCTCCACCAACCAGACACCTTCATCTCCACCAACCAGACACCTTCATCTCCACCAACCAGACACCCTCCTCTCTACCAAAAGGACACCTTCATCTCCACCAACCAGACACCCTCCTCTCTACCAACCAGACACCTTCATCTCTACCAACCAGACACCCTCCTCTCTACCAACCAGACACCCTCCTCTCCACCAACCAGACACCTTCATCTCCACCAACCAGACACCCTCCTCTCTACCAAAAGGACACCTTCATCTCCACCAACCAGACACCCTCCTCTCTACCAACCAGACACCTTCATCTCTACCAACCAGACACCCTCCTCTCTACCAACCAGACACCCTCCTCTCCACCAACCAGACACCTTCATCTCCACCAACCAGACACCCTCCTCTCTACCAACCAGACACCCTCCTCTCTACCAACCAGACACCTTCATCTCTACCAACCAGACACCCTCCTCTCTACCAACCAGACACCCTCCTCTCTACCAACCAGACACCCTCCTCTCTACCAACCAGACACCTTCATCTCTACCAGCCAGACACCCTCCTCTCCACCAACCAGACACCTTCATCTCTACCAACCAGACACCCTCCTCTCTACCAACCAGGCACCTTCATCTCCACCAACCAGACACCTTCATCTCTACCAACCAGACACCTTCATCTCTACCAACCAGACACCATCCTCTCCACCAACCAGACACCTTCATCTCCACCAACCAGACACCCTCCTCTCTACCAACCAGACACCTTCATCTCTACCAACCAGACACCATCCTCTCCACCAACCAGACACCTTCATCTCTACCAACCAGACACCTTCATCTCTACCAACCAGGCACCTTCATCTCCACCAACCAGACACCCTCCTCTCCACCAACCAGACACCTTCATCTCTACCAACCAGACACCTTCATCTCCACCAACCAGACACCTTCATCTCTACCAACCAGACACCTTCATCTCTACCAACCAGACACCTTCATCTCCACCAACCAGACACCCTCCTCTCTACCAACCAGACACCTTCATCTCTACCAACCAGACACCCTCCTCTCCACCAACCAGACACCTTCATCTCTACCAACCAGACACCTTCATCTCTACCAACCAGACACCTTCATCTCCACCAACCAGACACCTTCATCTCTACCAACCAGACACCTTCATCTCTACCAACCAGACACCCTCCTCTCTACCAACCAGACACCTTCATCTCTACCAACCAGACACCTTCATCTCTACCAACCAGACACCTTCATCTCTACCAACCAGACACCTTCATCTCTACCAACCAGACACCTTCATCTCTACCAACCAGACACCCTCCTCTCTACCAACCAGACACCTTCATCTCTACCAACCAGACACCTTCATCTCTACCAACCAGACACCTTCATCTCTACCAACCAGGCACCTTCATCTCTACCAACCAGACACCGAGAGATGTGACAACCCCATCCTTCGACACCCCCATCGCCACAGCCCACACCCAATCATTTACCCCCCGGTTCTGCTTGTTGGGCGACTCCTTGCCCCCATCCCTCTGTTTCCGAGAGTTGAGGATCTTGGTGGAGGGGATGTGCCACTTGGCCTCTGTAGAGAGGGGGAGGGAGAGAAGAGGGGTGAGATGAGGAGTGGCTAAAGAAATGATTGCATGATCACTGAATGTGTCCTACAGGGTTACCACAGACACAGTACAGGTCATCTAATGTAGAGGTAGGAGACAGATAGTAGAGGTCATCTAATGTAGAGGTAGGAGACAGATAGTAGAGGTCATCTAGAGGTCACCTAATGTAGAGGTAGGAGACAGATAGTAGAGGTCATCTAGAGGTCATCTAATGTAGAGGTAGGAGACAGACAGTACAGGTCATCTAATGTAGAGGTAGGAGACAGAAAGTAGAGGTCATCTAATGTAGAGGTAGGAGACAGACAGTAGAGGTCATCTAATGTAGAGGTAGGAGACAGAAAGTAGAGGTCATCTAATGTAGAGGTAGGAGACAGATAGTAGAGGTCATCTAGAGGTCACCTAATGTAGAGGTAGGAGGCAGATAGTAGAGGTCATCTAATGTAGAGGTAGGAGGCAGAAAGTAGAGGTCATCTAGAGGTCATCTAATGTAGAGGTAGGAGACAGAAAGTAGAGGTCATCTAATGTAGAGGTAGGAGACAGAAAGTAGAGGTCATCTAATGTAGAGGTAGGAGGCAGACAGTAGAGGTCATCTAATGTAGAGGTAGGAGACAGAAAGTAGAGGTCATCTAATGTAGAGGTAGGAGACAGATAGTAGAGGTCATCTAATGTAGAGGTAGGAGACAGATAGTAGAGGTCATCTAATGTAGAGGTAGGAGACAGAAAGTAGAGGTCATCTAATGTAGAGGTAGGAGACAGAAAGTAGAGGTCATCTAATGTAGAGGTAGGAGACAGATAGTAGAGGTCATCTAATGTAGAGGTAGGAGACAGAAAGTAGAGGTCATCTAATGTAGAGGTAGGAGACAGATAGTAGAGGTCATCTAATGTAGAGGTAGGAGACAGATAGTAGAGGTCATCTAATGTAGAGGTAGGAGACAGATAGTAGAGGTCATCTAATGTAGAGGTAGGAGACAGAAAGTAGAGGTCATCTAATGTAGAGGTAGGAGGCAGACAGTAGAGGTAATCTAGAGGTAATCTAATGTAGAGGAAGGGGACAGATAGTAGAGGTCATCTAGAGGTCACCAAATTTAGAGGAAGGAGACAGACAGTAGAGGTCATCTAGAGGTCATCTAATGTGGAGGTAGGAGACAGACAGTAGAGGTCATCTAGAGGTCATCTAATGTAGAGGTAGGAGACAGACAGTAGAGGTCATTTAGAGGTCATCTAATGTGGAGCTAGGAGTAAAATCGGGAGCAGAGTGACTCACCTGCCAACCGGGTACTCTCAAGGTTGGGCTCTCTGAGGGTTTCCCTGTACCCCTCTCTGTCTCCCCCCTGTAGCTCCCTGGAGCACTCATGGAGGACCGAGGACCTGGAATGAGATGGAGGAGAGGTGAGGATGAGATGGTCACTTATTCTACAGAGTGAGCTAACTAACAAACTGTCAGGATGGAGAGGCGGGGAGGGCTATTGACTGAGCTAGCATAGTGGGAAAGGTAAATGGACAATAGATAGAGCTAGCTGCTAGCATACTGTCAGCAGTAAGGTAAGGATGGGCTAGCATACTGTCAGCAGTAAGGTAAGGATGGGCTAGCATACAGCTAGCTGCTAGCATACTTTTATCAATAAGGTATGGTTGGGTTAGCATACAGCTAGCTGCTAGCATACTGTCAGCAAGAAGGTAAGGTTGGGATAGCATACAGCTAGCTGCTAGCATACAGTCAACAGTTTTTTATTTTTTTATTTAACCAGGTAGGTTAGTTGAGAACAGGTTTTCATTTACAACTGTGACCTGGCCAAGATAAAGTAAAGCAGTGTGACACAAACAACAACACAGAGTTACACATGGAGTAAACAAACGTACAGTCAATAACACAATAGAAAAAATTTATATACAGTGTGTGCAAATGGAGTAAGGAGGTAAGTGGCCATAGTGGCGAAATAATTACAATTTAGCATTAACACGAGTGATAGACGCGCAGATGATGATGTGCAAGTAGAGATACTGGAGTGCAAGATAGGAAATAAATAACAATATGGGGATGAGGTAGTTGGGTGGGCTATTTACAGATGGGCTGTGGACAGCTGCAGTGATCGGTAAGCTGCTCAGATAGCTGATGCTTAAAGTTAGTTAGTGAGTTAGTGAAGTCTCCAACTTCAGTCACTTTTGCAATTCATTCCAGTCATCGGCAGCAGAGAACTGGAAGGAAAGGAGGTGTTGGCTTTGGGGATGACCAGTGAAATATACCTGCTGGAACGTGTGCTACGGGTGGGTGTTGCTATGGTGACCAGTGCAATATACCTGCTGGAACGTGTGCTACGGGTAGGTGTTGCTATGGTGACCAGTGCAATATACCTGCTGGAACGTGTGCTACGGGTAGGTGTTGCTATGCTGACCAGTGAGCTGAGATAAGGCGGGGCATTACCTAGCAAATACTTATAGATGACTGGGAGCCACTGGGTTTGGCAATGGATATGTAGGGAGGGCCAGGCAACAAGTCCCTACAGGTCACAGTGGTGGGTAGTATATGGTGTCAGGATTTGGCCAGGGTTGTTCCGGTTTTTGGTCACTAGATGCCCCCATTGTGCTTTTTGACCTTTTGCTTTCCCTTGATCCCCATTATTATTTGCACCTGTTCCTCATTTCCCCTGATTGTATTTAAACCCTTAGTTTCCCTCAGTTCTTTGCTCTGTGTTTGTATGTTAGCACCCAGCCCTAGTATTCTGTGTACTCTTGTTGATCCCGGTGGACGCTCTTGTGGAATTCTGTTTTTTGTTCTTGTTTATTTATTTTTGAGTATCTTTTGAGGCTTTTTATGCTTTACCTACCACCTTGTGGATTTACCTTTTTGTCTTGGAGGATTACCTTGTGGATTACCTTGTTCTTGTGGAATTCCTTTTGAGGTTGTGGAGTTACATGTTTTCCTGAAGGACTTCACTTTTTACTTTATTAAATACACCGTCTCAAGTACTGCTGTGTCTGCCTCATCTTCTGGGTTCTGCTGACTATTCGTGGCTCAGTTGGTTAAGTGACTGTTTCTCACTCCGGAGACCCGGGTTCGTAACCGGGTCCTGACAGAAACACAGAGCCAAAAATGAACCCAGAGGCAGCCAGTTCCCAGGACCTTGTTGCCATGTTGTCCCACCACCAGGAGACTGTCCAACGCCACGAAGCCGCCCTGGTTCAGCAAGAGGCCTTAATGGCTAGACATTCTCATCTTCTGTCGGAGATGCTGACTTCCATAAAGCAGATATCTGATCAACTTACCCCGGCAACAGTTCCCGTCCCAGTACCTCAGATTCATGTACCCATGGCAGTTAACCCCCTGGCTGAACCTCGTCTTCTACCTCCCCAACGGTTCTCAGGTGATCCAAGGGCTTGTAAAGGGTTTCTCACCCTTTCTCAATGTTCTCTCTCCTTCGAGCTGCAACCCTCGTCGTTTCCCACCGACCGGTCTAAGATCGCTTATATCATCACCCTGCTGTCGGAAAAAGCCCTGGCCTGGGCTACTGCTGTGTGGGATGCCCATAGTTCCTGCTGTGCCAGCTACTCTGCCTTTGCTGAGGAATTCAAACGAGTGTTTCAAGGCCCAAGCAGTGGTCCTGACTCAGCCAAACAGCTCCTGACTCTCCACCAAGGTCGGCGCAGCGTGACGGACTATGCCATCCAGTTCCGCACGGTGGCAGCAGCGAGTGGCTGGAACAACGAGGCGCTCACGGTGTGCTTTCTGAAAGGCCTTTCCGACACTATCCAAGATGAACTGGCCACTCGGGAACCACCGGACAATCTCGAGTCCCTGATCAAGTTGGCCTCACGCATTGACCAGCATCTGAGAGAGAGAGAACTCAACCGTAGACCTCTAGCCCCTATCAGTCCCAGCTCCGAGTTCCCACCTTTATCCTCGCTGGCTCCACCGGAACCCATGCAGATTGGACGCATCTCCCAGGCTGAGAGAGACCGCCGGATGAGGGAGCGACGCTGTCTATATTGCGGCAAACCGGGCCATTTCCGTTCCACGTGTCCCGGGCTCCAGGGAAACGGTCTGTCCCGTACAGACCGGGGGGAACTGTAACGGGAAACATAACCTCCTCCCATCCGTCCAACTCCCGTCTGCTCATTCCAGTCACCCTTTGCTGGGACAACCACAAGCTTCACCTTCAAGCCTTGGTAGACTCTGGAGCCGCAGAGTCTACCAAGGTGGTGTCTGGGCGAAGGAGAATGGCGTTCCCTCTGAACCTCTAAGTGACCCCATGAGGGTTACTACATTCGATGGAAGCCCTTTGGGATCTGGACTTGTCACTCATGTCACTACCTCCTTGTGACTTTCAGTTTCACAACACCAGGAATTGATGAACTTTCATTTGATCTCCTGTTCCGAGTTCCCTCTCGTCCTTGGATACCCCTGGCTTCACAGCCATAACCCTCACATCGACTGGTCTGTGGGCACTATCAAGCAGTGGGGTCCTACGTGCCAAGCTACTTGTATTTTCCCGAATTCCCCGAGTTCTACTCCCGAGTCTTTAGAATCCATCGACCTTACCCGAGTTCCCGAGTGTTACCATGACCTCAAACTGGTGTTTAGCAAACAGAGGGCCACCATGCTACCACCCCATAGACCTTATGATTGCCCCATCGACCTGTTTCCGGGCACTTGCCCCCAGGGGTCGGATCTTTTCCCTATCTCCACCCGAACGAGCTGATATGGATACCTACATCAAGGACGCTCTGGAAGCAGGCCTCATGCGTCCATCCACCTCCCCGGCGGGAGCAGGGTTTTTCTTTGTGGCCAAGAAAGACGGTGGATTACGTCCTTGCATCGACTACCGGGGACTCAATGCCATAACCGTCCGTAACCGTTACCCGCTACCCCTTATGGCCACAGCCTTCGAGCTGCTCCAGGAAGCAGTTGTTTTCACTAAGCTTGACCTGCGGAACGCATACCATCTTGTGCGGATCAGACCTGGTGACGAGTGGAAGACCGCTTTCAACACGCCTACTGGTCACTATGAATACTTGGTGATGCCCTTCGGCCTGACCAACGCCCCAGCGGTGTTCCAAGCGCTCATAAACGATGTGCTTAGGGATATGCTTAACATATTTGTTTTCGTTTACTTGGATGACATCCTCATCTTTTCGAGCTCCCTTCAAGAACACACAAAGCATGTCAGACAAGTACTCAAACGCCTCCTAGACAGCCATCTGTACGTTAAGCCGGAAAAATGTGAATTCCATTCATCCCGAGTACAATTCCTGGGATTTGTAGTGGAACCCGGTCGAGTCCAAATGGACCCCAGGAAGGTAGGGGCGGTAGCGGATTGGCCCACTCCCAAATCCGTTAAGGAAGTTCAGCGTTTCCTGGGCTTCACAAACTTTTACCGCAAGTTCATCAAGAACTTCAGCTTGGTGGCAGCCCCTCTCTCAGCTTTAACCAAGGGTGGCAATGCAAGGTTTTTGTGGGGAAGAGAAGCTGAGACGGCCTTTCAAGGACTCAAGCAGCGCGTCCTCTCTGCTCCCATCCTGATACTACCGACTACGGATGAACCGTTTGTGGTGGAGGTAGACGCATCAGAGGTTGGTGTTGGAGCTGTCCTGTCTCAGAGGGGTGAAGACAAGAAGCTTCATCCGTGCGCTTTCTTCTCACACCGGCTTACCCCGGCTGAGAGGAACTACGATGTGGGGATCGTGAACTCCTAGCGGTTAAGATGGCATTGAAGGAATGGAGACACTGGCTCGAGGGGGCTTCTCACCCTTTTCAAGTGCTTACGGACCACAAAAATCTGGAGTATATCCAGCAGGCGAAGCGGTTGAACTCTAGACAAGCTAGATGGTCTCTTTTCTTCAATCGATTCCAGTTTATCCTCACCTATCGGCCCGGGTCGAAGAATCTCAAACCGGATGCCCTGTCCCGAGTCTACGCTCCTGCCATTCGAGATGACACGGACATGCCTGTCCTTCCTGCTGCTAAGATCGTGGCTCCGATCTCGTGGCAAGTTGAGGATACCGTGAGACGAGCTCAAGCTATCGAACCGGACTCGAAAGGAGGTCCTGCCAATCGGTTGTTTGTCACCAAGGCAGTGAGGACTCAGGTCCTTCTGTGGGGGCACTCCTCTCGCCTCACCTGTCACCCGGGCGTAGGTCGCACATTGGAGTTCATCCAGCGTAAGTTCTGGTGGCCTACCATAAGAGAAGACGTTGCCACTTTCGTCAATGCCTGCCCCGTGTGCTGCCAGGGCAAATCTTCTCACCTCCGCCCTCAAGGACTCCTTCACCCTTTACCTGTTCCCCACAGACCCTGGTCCCATATCTCATTGGACTTTATTACTGGCCTTCCTCCATCCCATGGCAATACTACTATCCTAGTCATAATCGACAGGTTTTCAAAGGCGGCCAGGTTCGTCCCTCTGACTAAGTTACCTTCTGCCAAGGAAACGGCTGAGTTGGTAATTAATCATGTGTTTCGAGTCTTCGGCATTCCTCAAGATATGGTTTCTGACAGAGGTCCCCAGTTCGCCTCAAGGTTTTGGAAGGCCTTCTGCCAACTCATGGGAGCTTCTGCCAGTCTATCTTCAGGGTACCATCCGGAGTCCAACGGCCAAACAGAGAGGATGAATCAAGAGCTGGAAACCACCCTCCGATGTATGACTCGTAACAACCCGTCCACATGGTCGTCCTTTATTGTTTGGGCCGAATACGCGCACAACACCTTGCGCTCCTCCTCCACTGGTATGTCCCCGCACGAGTGTCAGTTTGGCTATGCCCCTCCATTGTTCCCGGACCAGGAGGCAGAAGTCAGAGTGCCTTCAGCCTTGAAGTTCGTCAGACGCTGTCGGCTTATGTGGAGGAAGACCCGTCTTAATCTTATGCGTTCCTCACAGAGGTACCAACAACAAGCCAACAGACGTCGCCGTCCCGGGCCTACCCTGCGCCCCGGCCAGAGAGTCTGGCTCTCCACAAGAGACTTACCACTACGGGTGGAGTCTCGCAAGCTGTCCCAAAGATACATCGGTCCCTTTAAGGTTGCCAGGAGAGTTAACCCAGTTTCTTATCGTCTACACTTACCCAGATCCCTTAAAATTAATCCCACGTTTCACATTTCCTTATTAAAACCTGTTGTTTTTTCTCCCCTTGTTCCGGCAGACAGACCTCCCCCTCCGCCTCGTGTCATTGGAGGCCAGCCGGCTTATACCGTCCATCGGATACTGGATTCCCGCCGGGTGCAGCGGTCCTGGCAGTATCTGGTGGACTGGGAAGGCTACGGTCCCGAGGAGCGCTCCTGGGTTCCTGCCAAAGACATACTGGACCCTGACCTCATTCGTCAGTTCAGGGCCCTCCACCCCGAGAGAGCTGGTAGGAACGTCAGGAGCCGTTCCTAGGGGGATTCTGTCAGGATTTGGCCAGGGTTGTTCCGGTTTTTGGTCACTAGATGCCCCCATTGTGCTTTTTGACCTTTTGCTTTCCCTTGATCCCCATTATTATTTGCACCTGTGCCTCGTTTTCCCTGATTGTATTTAAACCCTTAGTTTCCCTCAGTTCTTTGCTCTGTGTTTGTATGTTAGCACCCAGCCCTAGTATTCTGTGTACTCTTGTTGATCCCGGTGGACGCTCTTGTGGAATTCTGTTTTTTGTTCTTGTTTATTTATTTTTGAGTATCTTTTGAGGCTTTTTATGCTTTACCTACCACCTTGTGGATTTACCTTTTTGTCTTGGAGGATTACCTTGTGGATTACCTTGTTCTTGTGGAATTCCTTTTGAGGTTGTGGAGTTACATGTTTTCCTGAAGGACTTCACTTTTTACTTTATTAAATACACCGTCTCAAGTACTGCTGTGTCTGCCTCATCTTCTGGGTTCTGCTGACTATTCGTGGCTCAGTTGGTTAAGTGACTGTTTCTCACTCCGGAGACCTGGGTTCGTAACCGGGTCCTGAAATATGGGGCTTTTGCCAGCCCTGGTTGCGCAATTGATATGCTGATACAATTTAGGGAGTCTTGTTTTCAAATTAGCCTTGTTAAAATCCCCAGCTACAATGAATGCAGCCTCAGGATGTATGGATTCCAGTTTGCAAAGAGTCAAATAAAGTTCGTTCAGAGCCATCGATGTGTCTGCTTGGGGGGGAATATATACGGCTGTGATTATAATCAAAGAGAATTCTCTTGGTAGATAATGCGGTCGACATTTGATTGTGAGGAATTCTAAATCAGGTGAACAGAAGGATTTGAGTTCCTGTATGCTTTTGTGATCACACCACGTCTCGTTAGCCATAAGGCATACACCTCCGCCCCTCTTCGTACCAGAAATATGTTTGTTTCTGTCGGCACGATGCGTGGAGAAACCAGCTGGCTGCACCGACTCCGATAGCATCTCTCCAGTGAGCCATGTTTCCGTGAAGCAAATAACGTTACAGTCTCTGATGTCCCTCTGGAATGCTACCCTTGCTCAGATTTCATCAACCTTGTTGTCAAGAGACTGGACATTGGCGGGAAGAATGCTAGGGAGTGGTGCACGATGTGCCCGTCTCCGGAGTCTGACCAGAAGACCGCCTCGTTTCCCTCTTTTACGAAGTTGTTTTTTTGGGTCGCCGGCTGGGATCCATTCCGTTGTCCTGGGTGAAAGGCAGAACACAGGATCCGCTTCGCGAAAGTCACATTCTTGGTCGTACTGATGGTGAGTTGACACTGCTCTTATATTCAGTAGTTCTTCTCGACTGTATGTAATGAAACCTAAGATGACCTGGGGTACTAATGTAAGAAATAACACGTAAAAAAACTAAAAAAACTGCATAGTTTCCTAGGAACGCGAAGCGAGGCGGCCATCTCTGTCGGCGCCGGAATCATAAATTCATTGATAATTTGTGTGAGATTGAGGGCATCAAGTGTGACAGAATTCAGCAGCCTACAGACTTTCACTCTCGCTCCACCTCGCTACAACCACATTGACAGTCTCTCTCTCTTCCTCCCTCCTGCCACATTGACAGTCTCTCTCTTTCTCACTTTCTCCCTCTCTCTCTCCCTCCCCCGATCTCTCTCTCTCTCTCTCTCTCTCCCCCCCCTCCCTCCCTCCCTCCCTCCCTCCCTCCCTCCCTCCCTCCCTCCCTCCCTCCCTCCCTCCCTCCCTCCCTCCCTCCCACCACCTTGATAGTCTCTCTCGCCACATTGACAGTCTCCCTCTCTCTCTCTCTTGCCCTCCCCCCTCTCTCACCTATCTCTCGCTCTCTCGCTGTCTCTCTCTCTCTCTCTCTCTCTCTCTCTCTCTCTCTCTGCTTCCCTCCTGTCAGGTTGACATTCTAGACATACTCTGTAAGAGCTCACTGCTCCCATGTAGTATGTAGAAGTCTGGAACTTGGGCCCGATAATGACAGTATGTACTGTAGTAGTCTGGTAGAGTTAGGGAAATGACAGCATGTACTGTAGTAGTCTGGTATAGTTAGGATAATGACAGCATGTACTGTAGTAGTCTGGTATAGTTAGGGTAATGACAGTGTAAGGTAATGACAGAATGTACTGTAGTAGTCTCGTATAGTTAGGGTAATGACAGTGTAGGGTAATGACAGAATGTAATGTAGTAGTCTGGTAGAGTTAGGGTAATGACAGTATGTACTGTAGTAGTCTGGTATACTTAGGATAATGACAGCATTTACTGTCGTAGTCTGGTATAGTTAGGGTATTGGTCAGTACAGGGTAATGACAGTATGTAATGTAGTAGTTTGGTAGAGTTAGGGTAATGACAGTATATGGTAATGATAGTATGTACTGTAGTTTTATGGTACAATAAAGGTAATATAGACAGATTATAGACAGATTAGGATGCCTCTGCCTGTCCCTAATCCCCTGGAGACAGATTAGGATGCCTCTCCCTGTTCCTAACCCACTGGAGACAGATAAGGATGCCTCTCCCTGTCCCAAATCCACTGGTAACACATTTGGATGCCTCTCCCTGTCCCAAATCCACTGGTAACACATTTGGATGCCTCTGCCTGTCCCTAATCCCCTGGAGACAGATTAGGATGCCTCTCCCTGTTCCTAACCCACTGGAGACAGATTAGGATGCCTCTCCCTGACCCTAATCCACTGGAGACAGATAAGGATGCCTCTCCCTGTCCCAAATCCACTGGTAACACATTTGGATGCCTCTCCCTGTCCCTAACCCTAACCCACTGGAGATAGATTAGGATGCCTCACCCTGTCCCTAACTCAATGGAGACAGATTAGGATGCCTCTCCCTGTCCCTAATCCACTGGTAACAGATTTGGATGCCTCTCCCTGTCCCTAACCCTAACCCACTGGAGATAGATTAGGATGAATCACCCAGGCCCTAATCCACTGGAGACAGATTAGGATGGATCTCCCTGTCCCTAACCCACTGGTAACAAATGTGGATGCCTCTCCCTAACCCTAACCCACTGGAGATAGATTAGCATGCCTCACCCTGTCCCTTACCCTAACCCATTGTAGACAGATTAGGATGCCTCCCCCTGTCCCTAACCCACTAGAGACAGATTGGGATGGATCTCCCTGTCCCTAACCCACTGGAGGCAAATAAGGGTGGATCTCCCTGTCCCTAACTCATTGGAGACAGATTAGGATGCCTCTCCCTGTCCCTAACCCACTAGAGACAGATTAGGATGCCTCTCCCTGTCCCTAATCCACTGGAGACAGATTAGGATGCCTCTCCCTGTCCCTAATCCACTGGTAACAAATGTGGATGCCTCTCCCTGTCCCTAACCCTAACCCACTGGAGATAGATTAGGATGCCTCACCCTGTCCCTAACCCTAACCCATTGGAGACAGATTAGGATGCCTCACCCTGTCCCTAACACATTGGAGACAGATTAGGATGGATCTCCCTGTTCCTAACCGACTGGAGACAGATTAAGATCCCTCACCCTGTCCCTAACCCACTGGAGACAGATTAGGATGCCTCACCCTGTCCCTAACCCACTGGAGACAGATTAGGATGCCTCTGCCTGTCCCCAACCCTAACCCATTGGAGACAGATTAGGATGCCTCACCCTGTCCCTAACACACTGGAGACAGATTAGGATGGATCTCCCTGTTCCTAACCGACTGGAGACAGATTAAGATCCCTCACCCTGTCCCTAACCCACTGGAGACAGATTAGGATGCCTCTCCCTGTCCCTAATCCACTGGAGACAGATTAGGATGCCTCACCCTGTCCCTAACCCACTGGAGATAGATTAGGATGGATCTCCCTGTCCCTAATCCACTGGTAACAGATTTGGATGCCTCTCCCTGTCCCTAATCCACTGGTAAAAAATGTGGATGCCTCTCCCTGTCCCTAACCCTAACCCACTGGAGATAGATTAGGATGCCTCACCCTGTCACTAACCCTAACCCATTGGAGGCAGATTAGGATGCCTCTCCCTGTCCCTAACCCTAACCCACTGTAGGCAGATTAGGATGCCTCTCCCTGTCCCTAACCCATTGGAGGCAGATTAGGATGCCTCTCCCTGTCCCTAACCATAACCCATTGGAGGCAGATTAGGATGCCTCTCCCTGTCCCTAACCAAATGGAGACAGATTAGGATGGATCTCCCTGTCCCTAACCCACTGGAGACAGATTAGGATGCCTCACCCTGTCCCTAACCCATTGGAGACAGATTAGGATGCCTCTCCCTGTCCCTAACCCACTGGAGACAGATTAGGATGCCTCTCCCTGTCCCTAACCCATTGGAGACAGATTAGGATGGCTCACCCTGTCCCTAACCCACTGGAGACAGATTAGGATGCCTCACCCTGTCCCTAACCCTAACCCACTGGAGACAGATTTGGATGCCTCTCCCTGTCCCTAACCCTAACCCATTGGAGATAGATTAGGATGCCTCGCCCTGTCCCTAACCCTAACCCATTGGAGACAGATTAGGATGCCTCTGCCTCTCCCTGTCCCTAATCCACTGGTAACAGATGTGGATGCCTCTCCCTGTCCCTAATCCACTGGAGACAGATTTGGATGCCTCTCCCTGACTAGCTCTCCCTTCCTTACCCCTCCACTCCCCTCCCTCTCTTCCTCCCACTCTTCCTGACTTTCCTCCCTCCCTCCTCCCTCCCCTCCCTCTCCTCTCTTCTCCTCTCCTCTCCTCTCCTCTCCTCTCCTCTCACTTTCTCTCTCCTCTCCTCTCCTCTCCACTCCCCTCCCTCTCTTCCTCCCATTCTTCCTGACTTTCCTCCCTCCCTCCTCCCTCCTCTCCTCTCCTCTCCTCTCCTCTCCTCTCCTCTCCTCTCCTCTCCTCTCCTCTCCTCTCCTCTCCTCTCCTGCTCAACTCCTCTCCCCATCCCCTCCCTCTCAACTCCTCTCTACTCACTTTCTCCTCCTCTCCCCTCCTCTCCCCTCCTCTCCCCTCCTCTCCTCTCCCTCTCAACTCCTCTCCTCTCACTTTCTCTCTCAACTCCTCTCCCCATCCCTCCCGCTCAACTCCTCTCCCCATCCCCTCCCTCTCAACTCCTCTCCTCTCACTTTCTCTCTCCTCTCCTCTCAACTCCTCTCCCCATCCCTCCCGCTCAACTCCTCTCCCCATCCCCTCCCTCTCAACTCCTCTCCTCTCACTTTCTCTCTCCTCTCCTCTCAACTCCTTTCCCCATCCCCTCCCTCTCAACTCCTCTCCCCGTCCCCCCCCTCTCAACTCCTCTCCTCTCACTTTCTCCTCCTGTCCTCTCCTCTCCTCTCCTCTCCTCTCCTCTCCTCTCCTCTCCTCTCCTCTCCTCTCCTCTCCTCTCCTCTCCTCTCCTCTCCCCATCACATCTCTCTCAACTCCACTCCTCTCACCCCGTCCCTCCCCTCCTCTATCTGCTCCTCTCCTCCCCTTCTCCCTACCCTCTTCCCCCCTCCCCCGGCCAGGTCTTACCCGTCGTATCCAGGAGGTTGAGACCAGGTTCCACTTCCACAGGGTCCTGGGTCACTAGACGACGACTGGTTGCTAGGGGAACTGCGGTAGTGCTGGTCTCCCTTATTACACATGGTCACCTGAGGGTTCTCACAGTCAGCCCTATAGACAGACAACATATAGAATTGATATATTATATACTGTTATACTGCATATTATGACATGTATAGTAGTGCTGGTCTCCCTTATTACACATGGTCACCTGAGGGTTCTCAGTCAGCCCTATAGACAGATAACATGAGGGTTCTCAGTCAGCCCTAAAGACAGATAACATGAGGGTTCTCAGTCAGCCCTATAGACAGATAACCTGAGGGTTCTCACAGTCAGCCCTATAGACAGATAACCTGAGGGTTCTCAGTCAGCCCTATAGACAGATAACCTGAGGGTTCCCACAGTCAGCCCTATAGACAGATAACCTGAGGGTTCCCACAGTCAGCCCTATAGACAGATAACCTGAGGGTTCCCACAGTCAGCCCTATAGACAGATAACCTGAGGGTTCCCACAGTCAGCCCTATAGAAAGATAACCTGAGGGTTCCCACAGTCAGCCCTATAGACAGATAACCTGAGGGTTCCCACAGTCAGCCCTAAAGACAGATAACCTGAGGGTTCCCACAGTCAGCCCTATAGACAGATAACCTGAGGGTTCCCACAGTCAGCCCTATAGACAGATAACCTGAGGGTTCTCAGTCAGCCCTATAGACAGATAACCTGAGGGTTCCCACAGTCAGCCCTATAGACAGATAACCTGAGGGTTCCCACAGTCAGCCCTATAGACAGATAACCTGAGGGTTCCCACAGTCAGCCCTAAAGACAGATAACCTGAGGGTTCCCACAGTCAGCCCTATAGACAGATAACCTGAGGGTTCCCACAGTCAGCCCTATAGACAGATAACCTGAGGGTTCTCACAGTCAGCCCTATAGACAGATTTCCTGAGGGTTCCCACAGTCAGCCCTAAAGACAGATAACCTGAGGGTTCCCACAGTCAGCCCTAAAGACAGATAACCTGAGGGTTCCCACAGTCAGCCCTATAAACAGATAACCTGAGGGTTCCCACAGTCAGCCCTATAGACAGATAACCTGAGGGTTCCCACAGTCAGCCCTATAGACAGATAACCTGAGGGTTCCCACAGTCAGCCCTATAGACAGATAACCTGAGGGTTCTCACAGTCAGCCCTATAGACAGATAACCTGAGGGTTCCCACAGTCAGCCCTATAGACAGATAACCTGAGGGTTCCCACAGTCAGCCCTATAGACAGATAACCTGAGGGTTCTCACAGTCAGCCCTATAGACAGATAACCTGAGGGTTCCCACAGTCAGCCCTATAGACAGATAACCTGAGGGTTCCCACAGTCAGCCCTATAGACAGATAACCTGAGGGTTCTCACAGTCAGCCCTATAGACAGATAACCTGAGGGTTCCCACAGTCAGCCCTATAGACAGATAACCTGAGGGTTCCCACAGTCAGCCCTATAGACAGATAACCTGAGGGTTCCCACAGTCAGCCCTAAAGACAGATAACCTGAGGGTTCCCACAGTCAGCCCTATAGACAGATAACCTGAGGGTTCTCACAGTCAGCCCTAAAGACAGATAACCTGAGGGTTCCCACAGTCAGCCCTATAGACAGATAACCTGAGGGTTCCCACAGTCAGCCCTATAGACAGATAACCTGAGGGTTCCCACAGTCAGCCCTAAAGACAGATAACCTGAGGGTTCCCACAGTCAGCCCTAAAGACAGATAACCTGAGGGTTCCCACAGTCAGCCCTATAAACAGATAACCTGAGGGTTCCACAGTCAGCCCTATAGACAGATAACCTGAGGGTTCTCACAGTCAGCCCTATAGACAGATAACCTGAGGGTTCCCACAGTCAGCCCTATAGACAGATATCCTGAGGGTTCTCAGTCAGCCCTAAAGACAGATAACCTGAGGGTTCCCACAGTCAGCCCTATAGACAGATAACCTGAGGGTTCCCACAGTCAGCCCTATAGACAGATAACCTGAGGGTTCTCAGTCAGCCCTATAGACAGATAACCTGAGGGTTCCCACAGTCAGCCCTATAGACAGATAACCTGAGGATTCTCAGTCAGCCCTATAGACAGATTTCCTCAGGGTTCCCACAGTCAGCCCTATAGACAGATAACCTGAGGGTTCCCACAGTCAGCCCTATAGACAGATAACCTGAGGGTTCCCACAGTCAGCCCTATAGACAGATAACCTGAGGGTTCCCACAGTCAGCCCTATAGACAGATAACCTGAGGGTTCTCACAGTCAGCCCTATAGACAGATAACCTGAGGGTTCCCACAGTCAGCCCTATAGAGAGATAACCTGAGGATTCTCAGTCAGCCCTATAAACAGATAACCTGAGGGTTCCCACAGTCAGCCCTATAGACAGATAACCTGAGGGTTCCCACAGTCAGCCCTATAAACAGATATCCTGAGGGTTCTCAGTCAGCCCTATAGACAGATAACCTGAGGGTTCCCACAGTCAGCCCTATAGACAGATAACCTGAGGGTTCCCACAGTCAGCCCTAAAGACAGATAACCTGAAGGTTCCCACAGTCAGCCCTATAAACAGATAACCTGAGGGTTCCCACAGTCAGCCCTATAGACAGATAACCTGAGGGTTCCCACAGTCAGCCCTATAGACAGATAACCTGAGGGTTCTCAGTCAGCCCTATAGACAGATAACCTGAGGGTTCTCACAGTCAGCCCTATAGACATATTTCCTGAGGGTTCCCAAAGTCAGCCCTATAGACAGATAACCTGAGGGTTCCCACAGTCAGCCCTATAGACAGATAACCTGAGGGTTCCCACAGTCGGCCCTATACACAGATAACCTGAGGGTTCCCACAGTCAGCCCTATAGACAGATAACCTAAGGGTTCCCACAGTCAGCCCTAAAGACAGATAACCTGAGGGTTCCCACAGTCAGCCCTAAAGACAGATAACCTGAGGGTTCCCACAGTCAGCCCTAAAGACAGATTACCTGAGGGTTCCCACAGTCAGCCCTAAAGACAGATAACCTGAGGGTTCCCACAGTCAGCCCTATAGACAGATAACCTGAGGGTTCCCACAGTCAGCCCTAAAGACAGATAACCTGAGGGTTCCCACAGTCAGCCCTATAGACAGATTTCCGCAGGGTTCTCACAGTCAGCCCTATAAACAGATAACCTAAGGGTTCCCACAGTCAGCCCTAAAGACAGATAACCTGAGGGTTCCCACAGTCAGCCCTAAAGACAGATAACCTGAGGGTTCCCACAGTCAGCCCTATAGACAGATAACCTGAGGGTTCCCACAGTCAGCCCTAAAGACAGATAACCTGAGGGTTCCCACAGTCAGCCCTATAGACAGATAACCTGAGGGTTCCCACAGTCAGCCCTATAGACAGATAACCTGAGGGTTCCCACAGTCAGCCCTAAAGACAGATAACCTGAGGGTTCCCACAGTCAGCCCTATAGACAGATAACCTGAGGGTTCCCACAGTCAGCCCTATAGACAGATAACCTGAGGGTTCCCACAGTCAGCCCTATAGACAGATAACCTGAGGGTTCCCACAGTCAGCCCTATAGACAGATAACCTAAGGGTTCTCACAGTCAGCCCTATAGACAGATAACCTGAGGGTTCCCACAGTCAGCCCTAAAGACAGATAACCTGAGGGTTCCCACAGTCAGCCCAAAAGACAGATAACCTGAGGGTTCCCACAGTCAGCCCTAAAGACAGATAACCTGAGGGTTCAAGGGTCAGCCCTATAGACAGATATCCGCAGGGTTCTCACAGTCAGCCCTATAAACAGATAACCTGAGGGTTCCCACAGTCAGCCCTATAGACAGATAACCTGAGGGTTCCCACAGTCAGCCCTATAGACAGATAACCTGAGGGTTCCCACAGTCAGCCCTATAGACAGATAACCTGAGGGTTCCCACAGTCAGCCCTATAGACAGATAACCTGAGGGTTCCCACAGTCAGCCCTATAGACAGATAACCTGAGGGTTCCCACAGTCAGCCCTATAGACAGATAACCTGAGGGTTCCCACAGTCAGCCCTATAGACAGATAACCTGAGGGTTCCCACAGTCAGCCCTATAGACAGATAACCTGAGGGTTCCCACAGTCAGCCCTATAGACAGATAACCTGAGGGTTCCCACAGTCAGCCCTATAGACAGATAACCTGAGGGTTCCCACAGTCAGCCCTATAGACAGATAACCTGAGGGTTCCCACAGTCAGCCCTATAGACAGATAACCTGAGGGTTCCCACAGTCAGCCCTATAGACAGATAACCTGAGGGTTCCCACAGTCAGCCCTATAGACAGATAACCTGAGGGTTCTCAGTCAGCCCTATAGACAGATAACCTGAGGGTTCTCACAGTCAGCCCTATAGACAGATAACCTGAGGGTTCCCACAGTCAGCCCTATAGACAGATAACCTGAGGGTTCCCACAGTCAGCCCTAAAGACAGATAACCTGAGGGTTCAAGGGTCAGCCCTATAGACAGATAACCTGAGGGTTCCCACAGTCAGCCCTATAGACAGATAACCTGAGGGTTCCCACAGTCAGCCCTATAGACAGATAACCTGAGGGTTCCCAAAGTCAGCCCTATAGACAGATAACCTGAGGGTTCTCACAGTCAGCCCTATAGACAGATAACCTGAGGGTTCCCACAGTCAGCCCTAAAGACAGATAACCTGAGGGTTCCCACAGTCAGCCCTATAGACAGATAACCTGAGGGTTCCCACAGTCAGCCCTAAAGACAGATAACCTGAGGGTTCAAGGGTCAGCCCTATAGACAGATAACCTGAGGGTTCCCACAGTAAGCCCTATAGACAGATAACCTGAGGGTTCCCACAGTCAGCCCTATAGACAGATAACCTGAGGGTTCCCAAAGTCAGCCCTATAGACAGATAACCTGAGGGTTCCCACAGTCAGCCCTAAAGACAGATAACCTGAGGGTTCAAGGGTCAGCCCTATAGACAGATATCCGCAGGGTTCTCACAGTCAGCCCTATAAACAGATAACCTGAGGGTTCCCACAGTCAGCCCTATAGACAGATAACCTGAGGGTTCCCACAGTCAGCCCTATAGACAGATAACCTGAGGGTTCCCACAGTCAGCCCTATAGACAGATAACCTGAGGGTTCCCACAGTCAGCCCTATAGACAGATAACCTGAGGGTTCCCACAGTCAGCCCTATAGACAGATAACCTGAGGGTTCTCAGTCAGCCCTATAGACAGATAACCTGAGGGTTCTCACAGTCAGCCCTATAGACAGATAACCTGAGGGTTCTCACAGTCAGCCCTATAGACAGATAACCTGAGGGTTCCCACAGTCAGCCCTGTAGACAGATAACCTGAGGGTTCAAGGGTCAGCCCTATAGACAGATAACCTGAGGGTTCCCACAGTCAGCCCTATAGACAGATAACCTGAGGGTTCCCACAGTCAGCCCTATAGACAGATAACCTGAGGGTTCCCAAAGTCAGCCCTATAGACAGATAACCTGAGGGTTCTCACAGTCAGCCCTATAGACAGATAACCTGAGGGTTCAAGGGTCAGCCCTATAGACAGATAACCTGAGGGTTCCCACAGTCAGCCCTATAGACAGATAACCTGAGGGTTCCCAAAGTCAGCCCTATAGACAGATAACCTGAGGGTTCTCACAGTCAGCCCTATAGACAGATAACCTGAGGGTTCCCACAGTCAGCCCTAAAGACAGATAACCTGAGGGTTCCCACAGTCAACCCTATAGACAGATAACCTGAGGGTTCCCACAGTCAGCCCTAAAGACAGATAACCTGAGGGTTCAAGGGTCAGCCCTATAGACAGATAACCTGAGGGTTCCCACAGTCAGCCCTATAGACAGATAACCTGAGGGTTCCCACAGTCAGCCCTATAGACAGATAACCTGAGGGTTCCCAAAGTCAGCCCTATAGACAGATAACCTGAGGGTTCTCACAGTCAGCCCTATAGACAGATAACCTGAGGGTTCCCACAGTCAGCCCTAAAGACAGATAACCTGAGGGTTCCCACAGTCAGCCCTATAGACAGATAACCTGAGGGTTCCCACAGTCAGCCCTATAGACAGATAACCTGAGGGTTCCCACAGTCAGCCCTATAGACAGATAACCTGAGGGTTCCCACAGTCAGCCCTATAGACAGATAACCTGAGGGTTCCCACAGTCAGCCCTATAGACAGATAACCTGAGGGTTCCCACAGTCAGCCCTATAGACAGATAACCTGAGGGTTCCCACAGTCAGCCCTAAAGACAGATAACCTGAGGGTTCCCACAGTCAGCCCTATAGACAGATACCCTGAGGGTTCCCACAGTCAGCCCTATAGACAGATAACCTAAGGGTTCCCACAGTCAGCCCTATAGACAGATAACCTAAGGGTTCCCACAGTCAGCCCTATAGACAGATAACCTGAGGGTTCCCACAGTCAGCCCTATAGAGAGATAACCTAAGGGTTCCCACAGTCAGCCCTATAGACAGATAACCTAAGGGTTCCCACAGTCAGCCCTATAGACAGATAACCTGAGGGTTCCCACAGTCAGCCCTATAGACAGATAACCTAAGGGTTCCCACAGTCAGCCCTATAAACAGATAACCTGAGGGTTCCCACAGTCAGCCCTATAGACAGATAACCTGAGGGTTCTCACAGTCAGCCCTATAGACAGATAACCTGAGGGTTCCCACAGTCAGCCCTAAAGACAGATAACCTGAGGGTTCCCACAGTCAGCCCTATAGACAGATAACCTGATGGTTCCCACAGTCAGCCCTAAAGACAGATAACCTGAGGGTTCAAGGGTCAGCCCTATAGACAGATAACCTGAGGGTTCCCACAGTCAGCCCTATAGACAGATAACCTGAGGGTTCCCACAGTCAGCCCTATAGACAGATAACCTGAGGGTTCCCAAAGTCAGCCCTATAGACAGATATCCTGAGGGTTCTCAGTCAGCCCTAAAGACAGATAACCTGAGGGTTCAAGGGTCAGCCCTATAGACAGATATCCGCAGGGTTCTCACAGTCAGCCCTATAAACAGATAACCTGAGGGTTCCCACAGTCAGCCCTATAGACAGATAACCTGAGGGTTCTCACAGTCAGCCCTATAGACAGATAACCTGAGGGTTCCCACAGTCAGCCCTATAGACAGATAACCTGAGGGTTCCCACAGTCAGCCCTATAGACAGATAACCTGAGGGTTCCCACAGTCAGCCCTATAGACAGATAACCTGAGGGTTCTCAGTCAGCCCTATAGACAGATAACCTGAGGGTTCCCACAGTCAGCCCTAAAGACAGATAACCTGAGGGTTCCCACAGTCAACCCTATAGACAGATAACCTGAGGGTTCCCACAGTCAGCCCTAAAGACAGATAACCTGAGGGTTCAAGGGTCAGCCCTATAGACAGATAACCTGAGGGTTCCCACAGTCAGCCCTATAGACAGATAACCTGAGGGTTCCCACAGTCAGCCCTATAGAAAGATAACCTGAGGGTTCCCACAGTCAGCCCTATAGACAGATAACCTGAGGGTTCCCACAGTCAGCCCTATAGACAGATAACCTGAGGGTTCCCACAGTCAGCCCTATAGACAGATACCCTGAGGGTTCCCACAGTCAGCCCTATAGACAGATAACCTAAGGGTTCCCACAGTCAGCCCTATAGACAGATAACCTAAGGGTTCCCACAGTCAGCCCTATAGACAGATAACCTGAGGGTTCCCACAGTCAGCCCTATAGAGAGATAACCTAAGGGTTCCCACAGTCAGCCCTATAGACAGATAACCTAAGGGTTCCCACAGTCAGCCCTATAGACAGATAACCTGAGGGTTCCCACAGTCAGCCCTATAGACAGATAACCTAAGGGTTCCCACAGTCAGCCCTATAAACAGATAACCTGAGGGTTCCCACAGTCAGCCCTATAGACAGATAACCTAAGGGTTCCCACAGTTAGCCTTATAGACAGTTCACCTGATGGTTCTCACAGTCAGCCCTATAGACAGATAACCTGATGGTTCCCACAGTCAGCCCTATAGACAGATAACCTAAGGGTTCCCACAGTCAGCCCTATAAACAGATAACCTGAGGGTTCCCACAGTCAGCCCTATAGACAGATAACCTAAGGGTTCCCACAGTCAGCCCTATAGACAGATAACCTGAGGGTTCTCACAGTCAGCCCTATAGACAGATAACCTGAGGGTTCCCACAGTCAGCCCTATAGACAGATAACCTGAGGGTTCCCACAGTCAGCCCTATAGACAGATAACCTGAGGGTTCCCACAGTCAGCCCTATAGACAGATAACCTGAGGGTTCCCACAGTCAGCCCTAAAGACAGATAACCTGAGGGTTCCCACAGTCAGCCCTATAGACAGATAACCTGAGGGTTCCCACAGTCAGCCCTATAGACAGATAACCTGAGGGTTCCCACAGTCAGCCCTAAAGACAGATAACCTGAGGGTTCCCACAGTCAGCCCTAAAGACAGATAACCTGAGGGTTCCCACAGTCAGCCCTATAGACAGATAACCTGAGGGTTCCCACAGTCAGCCCTATAGACAGATAACCTGAGGGTTCCCACAGTCAGCCCTATAGACAGATAACCTGAGGGTTCTCAGTCAGCCCTATAGACAGATAACCTGAGGGTTCCCACAGTCAGCCCTAAAGACAGATAACCTGAGGGTTCCCACAGTCAGCCCTATAGACAGATAACCTGAGGGTTCCCACAGTCAGCCCTAAAGACAGATAACCTGAGGGTTCCCACAGTCAGCCCTAAAGACAGATAACCTGAGGGTTCCCACAGTCAGCCCTATAGACAGATAACCTAAGGGTTCCCACAGTCAGCCCTATAGACAGATAACCTGAGGGTTCCCACAGTCAGCCCTATAGACAGATAACCTGAGGGTTCCCACAGTCAGCCCTATAGACAGATAACCTGAGGGTTCTCAGTCAGCCCTATAGACAGATAACCTGAGGGTTCAAGGGTCAGCCCTATAGACAGATAACCTGAGGGTTCCCACAGTCAGCCCTATAGACAGATAACCTGAGGGTTCCCACAGTCAGCCCTAAAGACAGATAACCTGAGGGTTCCCACAGTCAGCCCTATAGACAGATAGCCTGAGGGTTCTCAGTCAGCCCTATAGACAGATAACCTGAGGGTTCAAGGGTCAGCCCTATAGACAGATAACCTGAGGGTTCCCACAGTCAGCCCTAAAGACAGATAACCTGAGGGTTCCCACAGTCAGCCCTATAGACAGATAACCTGAGGGTTCCCACAGTCAGCCCTAAAGACAGATAACCTGAGGGTTCCCACAGTCAGCCCTATAGACAGATAACCTGAGGGTTCCCACAGTCAGCCCTAAAGACAGATAACCTGAGGGTTCCCACAGTCAGCCCTATAGACAGATAACCTGAGGGTTCTCAGTCAGCCCTATAGACAGATAACCTGAGGGTTCAAGGGTCAGCCCTATAGACAGATAACCTGAGGGTTCTCACAGTCAGCCCTAAAGACAGATAACCTGAGGGTTCCCACAGTCAGCCCTATAGACAGATAACCTGAGGGTTCCCACAGTCAGCCCTATAGACAGATAACCTGAGGGTTCCCACAGTCAGCCCTATAGACAGATAACCTGAGGGTTCCCACAGTCAGCCCTATAGACAGATAACCCGAGGGTTCCCACAGTCAGCCCTATAGACAGATAACCTGAGGGTTCCCACAGTCAGCCCTATAGACAGATAACCTGAGGGTTCCCACAGTCAGCCCTATAGACAGATAACCCGAGGGTTCCCACAGTCAGCCCTATAGACAGATAACCTGAGGGTTCCCACAGTCAGCCCTATAGACAGATAACCTGAGGGTTCCCACAGTCAGCCCTATAGACAGATAACCTGAGGGTTCCCACAGTCAGCCCTATAGACAGATAACCTGAGGGTTCCCACAGTCAGCCCTATAGACAGATAACCTGAGGGTTCCCACAGTCAGCCCTATAGACAGATAACCTGAGGGTTCCCACAGTCAGCCCTATAGACAGATAACCTGAGGGTTCCCACAGTCAGCCCTATAGACAGATAACCTGAGGGTTCCCACAGTCAGCCCTATAGACAGATAACCTGAGGGTTCCCACAGTCAGCCCTATAGACAGATAACCTGAGGGTTCTCAGTCAGCCCTAAAGACAGATAACCTGAGGGTTCCCACAGTCAGCCCTAAAGACAGATAACCTGAGGGTTCCCACAGTCAGCCCTATAGACAGATAACCTGAGGGTTCCCACAGTCAGCCCTATAGACAGATAACCTGAGGGTTCCCACAGTCAGCCCTATAGACAGATAACCTGAGGGTTCCCACAGTCAGCCCTATAGACAGATAACCTGAGGGTTCCCACAGTCAGCCCTATAGACAGATAACCTGAGGGTTCCCACAGTCAGCCCTATAAACAGATAACCTGAGGGTTCTCACAGTCAGCCCTATAAACAGATAACCTGAGGGTTCCCACAGTCAGCCCTATAGACAGATAACCTGAGGGTTCCCACAGTCAGCCCTAAAGACAGATAACCTGAGGGTTCTCACAGTCAGCCCTAAAGACAGATAACCTGAGGGTTCCCACAGTCAGCCCTATAAACAGATAACCTGAGGGTTCTCAGTCAGCCCTATAGACAGATAACCTGAGGGTTCCCACAGTCAGCCCTATAGACAGATAACCTGAGGGTTCCCACAGTCAGCCCTATAGACAGATAACCTAAGGGTTCTCAGTCAGCCCTATAGACAGTCTGTTTACTGTCTTGTCCAAGGTTTTTGAAACTGTAGAGCACCACTCTACTCTTAAATACCGTAAAACTTCCATTTCACGCAGAATCTCCAATCGCTGACTGTCTCTTTTCATTGCACGGCACACATATTAGCAAATTAACACGTTTCAAATAAACACCAGGTCTCAAAGAATAGTTACGAGGTTACCATGAATTCATTACAGGGTTTAATGTTTTATTTACCATTTTTTATTTGACCTTTATTAAACAAAACAAGTCAGTTATTAAGAACAAATTCTTATTTACAATGATGGCCTAGGAAAAGGCAAATGGCCTCGTGTGGGGACGGGGTCTAGGATTAAAAAAATATATAGGACAAAACACACATCATGAAAAGAGAGATCAAAGACAACAACACAGCAAGGTAGCAACACAACATGACAGCAACACAACATGGCAGCAGTACAACATGGCAGCAGTAAAACATGGCAGCAACACAACATGGCAGCAGTACAACATGGCAGCAACACAACATGGCAGCAATACAACATGGCAGCAGTACAACATGGCAGCAACACAACATGTCAGCATTACAACATGGCAGCAGTACAACATGGAAGCAACACAACATGGTAGCAGTACAACATGGCAGCAGTACAACATGACAGCAGTACAACATGGCAGAAACACAACATGACAGCAGTACAACATGGCAGCAATACAACATGACAGCAGTAGAACGTGGCAGCAGTACAACATGGCAGCAGTACAACATGGTAGCAATACAACATGGCAGCGGTACAACATGGCAGCAGTACAACATGGTAGCAACACAACATGGCAGCAATACAACATGTCAGCAGTACAACATGGCAACAGCACAACATGGCAGCAGTACAACATGGTAGCACCACAACATGACAGCAGTACAACATGGCAGCAGTACAACATGGCAGCAGTACAACATGGCAGCAGTACAACATGTCAGCAGTTCAACATGGCAGCAGTACAACATGGTAGCAACACAACATGGCAGCAATACAACATGTCAGCAGTACAACATGGCAACAGCACAACATGGCAGCAGTACAACATGGTAGCACCACAACATGACAGCAGTACAACATGGCAGCAGTACAACATGGCAGCAGTACAACATGGCAGCAGTACAACATGTCAGCAGTTCAACATGGCAGCAGTACAACATGGTAGCAACACAACATGGCAGCAACACAACATGGCAGCAGCACAACATGGCAGCAGCTCAACATGGCAGCAGTACAACATGGCAGCAGTACAACATGGATGCACCACAACATAGCAGCAGTACAACATGGCGGCAGTACAACAAGACAGCAGTACAACATGGCAGCAGTACAACATGACAGCAGTACAACATGGCAGCATTACAACATGGTAGCAACACAACATGGCAGCAGTACAACATGGCAGCAGTACAACATGGCAGCAGCACAACATGGCAACAGCACAACATGACAGCAGTACAACATGGCAGCAGTACAACATGGTAGCAGCACAACATGGCAGCAGCACAACATGGCAGCAGTACAACATGGCAGCAGTACAACATGGCAACAGCACAACATGGCAGCAGTACAACATGGCAGCAACACAACATGGCAGCAGTACAACATGGCAGCAGCACAACATGGTAGCAACACAACATGGAAGCAGTACAACATGGCAGCAGTACAACATGCAGCAGTACAACATGGTAGCAGCACAACATGGCAGCAGCACAACATGGCAGCAGTACAACATGGCAGCAGTAGAACATGGCAACAGCACAACATGGCAGCAGCACAACATGGTAGCAACACAACATGGTAGCAGTACAACATGGCAGCAGCACAACATGGCAGCAGTACAACATGACAGCAATACAACATGGCAGCAGTACAACATGAAGCAGTACAACATGGTAGCAACACAACATGACAGCAGTACAACATTGCAGCAGTACAACATGGCAGCAGTACCACATGGCAGCAGTACAACATGGCAGCAGTACAACATGGCAGCAACACAACATGGCAGCAGCACAACATGGCAGCAGAACAACATGACAGCAGTACAACATGGCAGCAGTACAACATGGCAGCAGTACAACATGGCAGCAGCACAACATGGCAGCAGCACAACATGGCAGCAGTACAACATGGCAGCAGTACAACATGGCAGCAACACAACATGGCAGCAACACAACATGGCAGCAGCACAACATGGCAGCAGTACAACATGACAACAGTAGAAAATGGAGGCATTACAACATGGCAGCAGCACAACATGGCAGCAGTACAACATGGCAGCAGTACAACATGACAGCAGTACAACATGGCAGCAGTACAACATGGAAGCAACACAACATGGCAGCAGTACAACATGGTAGCAGTACAACATGACAGCTTTACAACATGACAGCAGCACAACATGACAGCAACACAACATGGCAGCAATACAACATGGCAGCAGTACAACATGGCAGCAGTACAACATGCAGCAGTACAACATGGTAGCAACACAACATGACAGCAGTACAACATGGCAGCAGTACAACATGGCAGCAATACAACATGGCAGCAGTACAACATGGCAGCAGTACAACATTGCAGCAGTACAACATGGCAGCAACACAACATGGCAGCAGTACAACATGGCAGCAGTACAACATGGTAGCAACACAACATGGTAGCAGTACAACATGGCAGCAGCACAACATGGCAGCAGTACAACATGGCAGCAGTACAAAATGGCAGCAACACAACATGACAGCAGCACAACATGGCAGCAGCACAACATGGCAGCAGTACAACATGACAGCAGCAGTGGGCATCTCCGGCGCGGCCCACGCTTGGATTGCGTCCTACCTGACAGGTCGCTCCTACCAGGTGGCGTGGCGAGAATCTGTCTCCTCGCCACGCGCTCTCACCACTGGTGTCCCCCAGGGCTCTGTTCTAGGCCCTCTCCTATTCTCGCTATACACCAAGTCACTTGGCTCTGTCATAACCTCACATGGTCTCTCCTATCATTGCTATGCAGACGACACACAATTAATCTTCTCCTTTCCCCCTTCTGATGACCAGGTGGCGAATCGCATCTCTGCATGTCTGGCAGACATATCAGTGTGGATGACGGATCACCACCTCAAGCTGAACCTCGGCAAGACGGAGCTGCTCTTCCTCCCGGGAAGGACTGCCCGTTCCATGATCTCGCCATCACGGTTGACAACTCCATTGTGTCCTCCTCCCAGAGCGCTAAGAACCTTGGCGTGATCCTGGACAACACCCTGTCGTTCTCAACCAACATCATGGCGGTGGCCCGTTCCTGTAGGTTCATGCTCTACAACATCCGCAGAGTACGACCCTGCCTCACACAGGAAGCGGCGCAGGTCCTAATCCAGGCACTTGTCATCTCCCGTCTGGATTACTGCAACTCGCTGTTGGCTGGGCTCCCTGCCTGTGCCATTAAACCCCTACAACTCATCCAGAACGTCGCAGCCCGTCTGGTGTTCAACCTTCCCAAGTTCTCTCACGTCACCCCGCTCCTCCGCTCTCTCCACTGGCTTCCAGTTGAAGCTCGCATCCGCTACAAGACCATGGTGCTTGCCTACGGAGCTGTGAGGGGAACGGCACCGCAGTACCTCCAGGCTCTGATCAGGCCCTACACCCAAGCAAGGGCACTGCGTTCATCCACCTCTGGCCTGCTCGCCTCCCTACCATTGAGGAAGTACAGTTCCCGCTCAGCCCAGTCAAAACTGTTCGCTGCTCTGGCCCCCCAATGGTGGAACAAACTCCCTCACGACGCCAGGACAGCGGAGTCAATCACCACCTTCCGGAGACACCTGAAACCCCACCTCTTCAAGGAATACCTAGGATAAGATAAGTAATCCTTCTCACCACCCCCCCTTAATGATTTAGATGCACTATTGTAAAGTGGCTGTTCCACTGGATGTCAGAAGGTGAATTCACCAATTTGTAAGTCGCTCTGGATAAGAGCGTCTGCTAAATGACTTAAATGTAAATGTAAAATGTACAACATGGCAGCATTACAACATGTCAGCAGCACAACATGGCAGCAGTACAACATGGCAGCAGTACAACATGACAGCAGTACAACATGGTAGCAGTACAACATGGAAGCAACACAACATGGCAGCAGTACAACATGGTAGCAGTACAACATGGCAGCAATTACAACATGGCAGCAGTACAACATGACAGCAGTACAACATGGTAGCAACACAACATGGCAGCATTACAACATGTCAGCAGCACAACATTGCAGCAGTACAACATGGCAGCAGTACAACATGACAGCAGTACAACATGGTAGCACTACAACATGGAAGCAACACAACATGGCAGCAGTACAACATGGTAGCAGTACAACATGGCAGCAACACAACATGGCAGCAGTACAACATGGTAGCAACACAACATGGTAGCAGTACAACATGGCAGCAGCACAACATGGCAGCAGTACAACATGGCAGCAGTACAAAATGGCAGCAACACAACATGACAGCAGCACAACATGGCAGCAGCACAACATGGCAGCAGTACAACATGACAGCAGCAGTGGGCATCTCCGGCGCGGCCCACGCTTGGATTGCGTCCTACCTGACAGGTCGCTCCTACCAGGTGGCGTGGCGAGAATCTGTCTCCTCGCCACGCGCTCTCACCACTGGTGTCCCCCAGGGCTCTGTTCTAGGCCCTCTCCTATTCTCGCTATACACCAAGTCACTTGGCTCTGTCATAACCTCACATGGTCTCTCCTATCATTGCTATGCAGACGACACACAATTAATCTTCTCCTTTCCCCCTTCTGATGACATGGTAGCAGTACAACATGGCAGCAACACAACATGGCAGCAGTACAACATGGCAGCAACACAACATGTCAGTATTACAACATGGCAGCATTACAACATGTAAGCAACACAACATGGTAGCAGTACAACATGGCAGCAGTACAACATGACAGCAGTACAACATGGCAGAAACACAACATGACAGCAGTACAGCATGGCAGCAATACAACATGACAGCAGTACAACGTGGCAGCAGTACAACATGGCAGCAGTACAACATGGTAGCATCACAACATGGCAGCGGTACAACATGGCAGCAGTACAACATGGTAGCAACACAACATGGCAGCAATACAACATGTCAGCAGTACAACATGGCAACAGCACAACATGGCAGCAGTACAACATGGCAGCAGTACAACATGGTAGCAACACAACATGACAGCAGTACAACATGGCAGCAGTACAACATGGCAGCAGTACAACATGGCAGCAGTACAACATGGCAACAGCACAACATGGCAGCAGTACAACATGTCAGCAGTTCAACATGGCAGCAGTACAACATGGTAGCAACACAACATGGCAGCAACACAACATGGCAGCAGCACAACATGGCAGCAGCACAACATGGCAGCAGTACAACATGGCAGCAGTACAACATGGATGCACCACAACATGGATGCACCACAACATAGCAGCAGTACAACATGGAGGCAGTACAACAAGACAGCAGTACAACATGGCAGCAGTACAACATGACAGCAGTACAACATGGCAGCATTACAACATGGTAGCAACACAACATGGCAGCAGTACAACATGGCAGCAGTACAACATGGCAGCAGCACAACATGGCAACAGCACAACATGGCAGCAGTACAACATGTCAGCAGTACAACATGGTAGCAGCACAACATGGCAGCAGCACAACATGGCAGCAGTACAACATGGCAACAGCACAACATGGCAGCAGTACAACATGGCAGCAACACAACATGGCAGCAGTACAACATGGCAGCAGCACAACATGGTAGCAACACAACATGGTAGCAGTACAACATTACAGCAGTAGAACATGGCAACAGCACAACATGGCAGCAGTACAACATGGCAGCAGCACAACATGGTAGCAATACAACATGGCAGCAGCACAACATGGCAGCAGTACAACATGACAGCAGTACAACATGGCAGCAGTACAACATGAAGCAGTACAACATGGTAGCAACACAACATGACAGCAGTACAACATTGCAGCAGTACAACATGGCAGCAGTACCACATGGCAGCAGTACAACATGGCAGCAACACAACATGGCAGCATTACAACATGGCAGCAGCACAACATGGCAGCAGTACAACATGGCAGCAGCACAACATGTCAACAGCACAACATGGCAGCAGTACAGTATGGCAGGAACACAACATGGCAGCAGTACAACATGGCAGAAGCACAACATGGTAGCAACACAACATGGTAGCAGTACAACATGGCAGCAGCACAACATGGCAGCAGTACAACATGACAGCAGTACAACATGGCAGCAGTACAACATGGCAGCAACACAACATGGCAGCAGCACAACATGGCAACAGTACAACATGACAGCAGTACAACATGACAGCAGTACAACATGGCAGCAGTACAACATGGCAGCAACACAACATGGCAGCAGCACAACATGGCAACAGTACAACATGACAGCAGCACAACATGGCAGCAGTACAACATATCAGCAGTTCAACATGGCAGCAGTACAACATGGTAGCAACACAACATGGCAGCAACACAACATGGCAGCAGCACAACATGGCAGCAGCACAACATGGCAGCAGTACAACATGGCAGCAGTACAACATGGATGCACCACAACATGGATGCACCACAACATAGCAGCAGCACAACATGGCGGCAGTACAACAAGACAGCAGTACAACATGGCAGCAGTACAACATGGTAGCAACACAACATGACAGCAGTACAACATGGCAGCAGTACAACATGGCAGCAGTACAACATGGCAGCATTACAACATGGTAGCAACACAACATGGCAGCAGTACAACATGGCAGCAGTACAACATGGCAGCAGCACAACATGGCAACAGCACAACATGGCAGCAGTACAACATGTCAGCAGTACAACATGGTAGCAGCACAACATGGCAGCAGCACAACATGGCAGCAGTACAACATGGCAGCAGTACAACATGGCAACAGCACAACATGGCAGCAGTACAACATGGCAGCAACACAACATGGCAGCAGTACAACATGGCAGCAGCACAACATGGTAGCAACACAACATGGTAGCAGTACAACATTACAGCAGTACAACATGGCAGCAGTACAACATGTAGCAGTACAACATGGTAGCAGCACAACATGGCAGCAGCACAACATGGCAGCAGTACAACATGACAGCAGTAGAACATGGCAACAGCACAACATGGCAGCAGTACAACATGGCAGCAGCACAACATGGTAGCAACACAACATGGTAGCAATACAACATGGCAGCAGCACAACATGGCAGCAGTACAACATGACAGCAGTACAACATGGCAGCAGTACAACATGAAGCAGTACAACATGGTAGCAACACAACATGACAGCAGTACAACATTGCAGCAGTACAACATGGCAGCAGTACCACATGGCAGCAGTACAACATGGCAGCAACACAACATGGCAGCCTTACAACATGGCAGCAGCACAACATGGCAGCAGCACAACATGTCAACAGCACAACATGGCAGCAGTACAGTATGGCAGGAACACAACATGGCAGCAGTACAACATGGCAGAAGCACAACATGGTAGCAACACAACATGGTAGCAGTACAACATGGCAGCAGCACAACATGGCAGCAGTACAACATGACAGCAGTACAACATGGCAGCAGTACAACATGGCAGCAACACAACATGGCAGCAGCACAACATGGCAACAGTACAACATGACAGCAGTACAACATGGCAGCAGTACAACATGGCAGCAACACAACATGGCAGCAGCACAACATGGCAGCAGCACAACATGGCAGCAGCACAACATGGCAGCAGTACAACATGGCAGCAGTACAACATGGCAACAGCACAACATGGCAGCAGTACAACATGGCAGCAACACAACATGGCATCAGTACAACATGTCATCAGCACAACATGTCAGCAGTACAACATGACAGCAGTACAACATGGCAGCAGTACAACAGGCAGCAGTACAACATGGTAGCAACACAACATGACAGCAGTACAACATGACAGCAGTACAACATGGCAGCAACACAACATGGCAGCAATACAACATGGCAGCAGCACAACATGGCAGTAGTACAACATGGCAGCAGTACAACATGGCAGCAGTACAACATGGCAACAGCACAACATGGCAGCAGTACCATATGGCAGCAAAACAACATGGCAGCAGTACAACATGGCAGCAGAACAACATGGTAGCAACACAACATGGTAGCAGTACAACATGGCAGCAGCACAACATGGCAGCAACACAACATGGTAGCAGTACAACATGGCAGCAGCACAACATGGCAGCAGTACAACATGGCAGCAGTACAAAATGGCAGCAGTACAACATGACAGCAGCACAACATGGCAGCAGCACAACATGGCAGCAGTACAACATGACAGCAGTACAACATGGCAGCATTACAACATGGCAGCAGCACAACATGGCAGCAGTACAACATGGCAGCAGTACAACGTGACAGCAGTACAACATGGTAGCAGTACAACATGGAAGCAACACAACATGGCAGCAGTACAACATGGTAGCAGCACAACATGGCAGCAGTACAACATGACAACAGTACAACATGGAGGCATTACAACATGGCAGCAGCACAACATGGCAGCAGTACAACATGGCAGCAGTACAACATGACAGCAGTACAACATGGAAGCAACAAAACATGGCAGCAGTACAACATGGTAGCAACACAACATGGTAGCAGTACAACATGGCGGCAGCAGTACAACATGACAGCAGTACAACATGGCATCAGTACCACATGGCAGCAGTACAACATGGCAGCAACACAACATGGCAGCAATACAACATGGCAGCAGCACAACATGGCAGCAGTACAACATGGCAGCAGTACAACATGGCAACAGCATAACATGGCAGCAGTATAATATGGCAGCAACACAACATGGTAGCAGTACAACATGGCAGCAGCACAACATGGTAGCAACACAACATGGTAGCAGTACAACATGGCAGCAGCACAACATGGCAGCAGTACAACATGGCAGCAGTACAAAATGGCAGCAACACAACATGGCAGCAGCACAACATGGCAGCAGCACAACATGGCAGCAGTACAACATGACAGCAGTACAACATGGCAGCATTACAACATGGCAGCAGCACAACATGGCAGCAGTACAACATGGCAACAGTACAACATGACAGCAGTACAACATGGTAGCAGCACAACATGGAAGCAACACAACATGGCAGCAGTACAACATGGTAGCAGTACAACATGGCAGCAGTACAACATGGCAGCAGTACAAAATGGCAGCAACACAACATGGCAGCAGCACAACATGGCAGCAGCACAACATGGCAGCAGTACAACATGACAGCAGTACAACATGGCAGCATTACAACATGGCAGCAGCACAACATGGCAGCAGTACAACATGGCAACAGTACAACATGACAGCAGTACAACATGGTAGCAGTACAACATGGAAGCAACACAACATGGCAGCAGTACAACATGGTAGCAGTACAACATGGCAGCAACACAACATGGCAGCAGTACAACATGGCAGCAGTAAAACATGACAGCAGTACAACATGGCAGCAACACAACATGTCAGCATTACAACATGTCAGCAGTACAACATGGAAGCAACACAACATGGCAGCAGTACAACATGGAAGCAACACAACATGGTAGCAGTACAACATGGCAGCAGTACAACATGACAGCAGTACAACATGGCAGAAACACAACATGACAGCAGTACAACATGGCAGCAGTACAACATGACAGCAGTACAACATGGCAGCAACACAACATGGCAGCAACACAACATGGCAGCAATACAACATGGCAGCAGTACAACATGGCAGCAACACAACATGGCAGCAGTACAGCATGGCAGCAGTACAACATGGTAGCAACACAACATGACAGCAGTACAACATGGCAGCAGTACAACATGGCAGCAGTACAACATGGCAGCAGCACAACATGGCAGCAGTACAACATGGCAGCAACACAACATGGCAGCAGCACAACATGAAGCAGTACAACATGGCAGCAGTACAACATGGCAGCAGCACAAGATGGTAGCAGTACAACATGGCAGCAACACAACATGGCAGCAATACAACATGGCAGCAGTACAACATGGCAGCAACACAACATGGCAGCAGTACAGCATGGCAGCAGTACAACATGGTAGCAACACAACATGACAGCAGTACAACATGGCAGCAGTACAACATGGCAGCAGTACAACATGGCAGCAGCACAACATGGCAGCAGTACAACATGGCAGCAACACAACATGGCAGCAGCACAACATGGCAGCAGTACAACATGGCAGCAGCACAAGATGGTAGCAGTACAACATGGCAGCAGTACAACATGGCAGCAGTACAACATGACAGCAGCACAACATGGCAGCAGTACAACATGGCAGCAACACAACATGGCAGCAGCACAACATGGCAGCAGTACAACATGGCAGCAGTACAACATGGCAGCAGCACAAGATGGTAGCAGTACAACATGGCAGCAACACAACATGGCAGCAATACAACATGGCAGCAGTACAACATGGCAGCAACACAACATGGCAGCAGTACAGCATGGCAGCAGTACAACATGGTAGCAACACAACATGACAGCAGTACAACATGGCAGCAGTACAACATGGCAGCAGTACAACATGGCAGCAGATCAACATGGCAGCAGTACAACATGGCAGCAACACAACATGGCAGCAGCACAACATGGCAGCAGTACAACATGGCAGCAGCACAAGATGGTAGCAGTACAACATGGCAGCAGTACAACATGGTAGCAGTACAACATGGTAGCAACACAACATGGCAGCAACATAAAACATGGTTCAAACATTATTGGGCACAGATAACAGCACAAAGTGCAAGAAGGTAGATACAACAATACATCACATGAAGCAGTCATAACTTTCGGTAAGAGTGATTGAGTCTTTGAATGAAGAGATTGAGATAAAACCGTCCAGTTATAGTTTTTATTGCAGCTCGTTCAAGTCGCGAGCTGCAGCGAACTGAAAAGAGGAGCGACCAGGGATGTGTGCGCTTGTATGTATGTCTTGTTACATTAAATAATTCTGTAATGACTCAAAAAAAATGATGTCAATCATCCGTTTTTATTCGATAAAAGAAACTGCTAGCCATTGGCTGCTAACAGCTGAGAACTACTAGCCATTGGCTGCTAACAGCTGAGAACTGCTAGCCATTGGCGGCTAACAGCTGAGAACTGCTAGCCATTGGCTGCTAACAGCTGATAACTGCTAGCCATTGGCTGCTAACAGCTGAGAACTGCTAGCCATTGGCTGCTAACAGCTGAGAACTGCTAGCCATTGGCTGCTAACAGCTGAGAACTGCTAGCCATTGGCTGCTAACAGCTGATAACTGCTAGCCATTGGCTGCTAACAGCTGAGAACTGCTAGCCATTGGCTGCTAACAGCTGAGAACTGCTAGCCATTGGCTGCTAACAGCTGATAACTGCTAGCCATTGGCGGCTAACAGCTGAGAACTGCTAGCCATTGGCTGCTAACAGCTGATAACTGCTAGCCATTGGCTGCTAACAGCTGATAACTGCTAGCCATTGGCTGCTAACAGCTGAGAACTGCTAGCCATTGGCTGCTAACAGCTGAGAACTGCTAGCTAACTGGCAAGCGCAAAAAGAGTCAACAATTTCGGGAGTACAGATCCCCAGGAATTGGCTGATCTCTCGTGGCAAAAGTCAAAACTGCCGGAAATGCACAGTTAAAGAAAAATAATTATTCTGCCAACGAAAAGTAATCTTGTTTTTTTATAGACATACTAACACAAAAGAAACACAACAGTGTGTAAACGACAACACAATAGTGATGGTAATTAAGAAATTGATTAAAATGATGGAAGTAAAATATGTATACATGATCTCTTACCTGGAGTAACTAACTAACTAACTAATGCTAATATCTTGAGAAATGTAGAGTGGTGCAGTACACAGTGAACCTAGAAGTCAGCCTGGGTCAAGAGCCAGAGGGAATCATAATCACTGTCACACTGTATGGCTGCTCAGCACAGCTCTTATGTAAAACCATCACACGGACGGACGGACGGACAGACAGGCAGACAGACAGACAGAGTTACATCTTTTCACTCTCTCCAAGGGCAGTCATTGTGTAACAGGCTTAAACAAGAGAGTGTATTATGCTGTCATTCTGTATAGACCTTCATTTACCCTGAGGATGGTCCTCTTGACTGTTGCTGGCTGCACAGAGCTGTCTGAACAGCCAGTCAGCCAGTCAACCAGCCAGTCAGCCAGCCAGTCAGTTAGCCAGCCAGTCAGTTAGCCAACCAGTCAGTCAGCCAGTCAGCCAGCCAGTCAGTTAGCCAGCCAGTCAGTTAGCCAGCCAGCCAGTAAGTCAGCCAGCCAGCCAGCCAGCTACTTTGCTACTTGCCAACTTCACGGTTTTTACTTTTTAATTACCGTTTTATATTTTACATTTCCCCCTCGCTCAACTTTTTTCATTGAACTTTTCACTCCGGACGCTTTATCTGGACGTGGTTCGTCAGGACCTCCACCAGCCGAAGCTCAGTAGTAACATTAACATGATGCCTTCTAATTGCAGTCGCTGTACTCATAATATACGGGAGAACGATCGCCTTACAGCGAGGATAGCTGTGCTGCAAGACCAGCTTCAGACGCAATCGTTAGGCAAGGGTCATTTCAGTGTAGGAAAGGATGAAACAGTGTCTGTGCCACCAGTAAGTACAGATAGTAACGTTAGTATAAATCCCCTCGCATGGTCCCCACAGCCGGACAACTTTCTCATGGCTTCTGGAGGGAAATGCTGTAGGAATGCTCAACCGGTGTCGCTCATTCAGCAGACAGGAACTTTTAACCAGTTCTCCCCATTAAGCAGCAAGTCGGAGTCTGAGGCCGAGCCTTCTCTGGTCTCTACTCCTCCCGTTATGGGGTCTGAGACGCTGAAGGCTCCCAGCATTAGCTCTGACAAATTGATAGAGTATAGGGATATTTTTTATCCACGTCAGCACCAACAATATTAGGATGAAACAGTCAGAGGTCACCAAGCGCAACATAGTCTCAGTAAGTAACTTTGCTAGAAAGATGTGTCGGCATCGAGTAATTGTCTCTGGACCCCTCCCAGTTAGGGGGAGTGATGAGCTCCACAGCAGAGTCTCACAACTCAATTGCTGGTTGACAACTGTTTTCTGCCCCTCCCAAAGGATGGAATTTGTAGATAATTGGCCCTCTTTCTGAGACTGCACAACACTGTCAGGACCTAGGATCAAGGGAGACACTGACATTTTTTAATACTATATCTCTTGACACATTGATGAAAACAGTCATGGCCTCTAAACCTTCAAGCTGCATACTGGACCCTATTCCAGCTAAACTACTGAAAGAGCTGCTTCCTGTGCTTGGACCTCCTATGTCGAACATAATAAGTTCTGGCCTGGTTTCGATCTTATCTGTCGGAAAGATATCAGTTTGTCTCTGTGAATGGTTTGTCCTCTGACAAATCAACTGTAAATTTCGGTGTTCCTCAAGGTTCCGGTTTAGGATCACTATTGTTTTCACTATATATTTTACCTCTTGGGGATGTCATTCGAAAACATAATGTTAACTTTGACTATGACACACAACTGTACATTTTGATGAAACATGGTGAAGCCCAAAAATTGCCCTCCCTGGAAGCCTGTGTTGCAGACATAAGGAAGTGGATGGCGGCAAATGTTTTACTTTTAAACTCGAACAAAACAGAGATGCTAGATCTAGGTCTCAAGAAAAAAAGAGGTCTTCTGTTGGATCTGACAATTAATCTTAATGGTTGTACAGTCGTCTCAAATTAAACTGTGAAGGACCTCGGCTTTACTCTGGACCCTGACCTCGGCGTTACTCTGGACCCTGACCTCGGCTTTACTCTGGACCCTGACCTCGGCGTTACTCTGGACCCTGACCTCGGCGTTACTCTGGACCCTGACCTCGGCGTTACTGTCACATCGGAATGATTCGGGAAACAGGCGCAGGAATGTGTAATAAGGTTTTTTATTACACCCAAATTATGGGGTGCCGTGTAAAGGCACGGGGGCGAACAATCACTATACGAAACACAGGGTTGAATCCCAACGAAGGACCTTTAATACATACACAATGATTAACACATTTAACCAGGAACAATTATTTAGAAATGCGACCTGGTATTCATGTGTCAAGCAAGTGAATGTTATGAAAGATGTGTGTCAACTGTTAGGACAAGGGATAAAAGAAATCCAACTGACACCATTGTCCTGATCCATCCAAACAATGTAAACTGGAGCTGAAATTAATTGACTATCTTTGGCTGCTGTCATACTGACACATTCAATCTAATGCCATAATGGCCTTTGTTCTGATTTCTACTATTTATCAAGGCTACTTGGCGCGTATAATATAATGATGTTTACAATTATAATGATGTTTAGGCGACTGATGTTTTCATAATTTGACCGCTCATCTTGTGCATCTTGGGTCTGAGGTTTTGAAGCCGGTTGGACATACTGCCAAATTCTCTAAAACAACTTTGGAGGCGGTTTATGGTAGAGAAATGAACATTCAATTATCTGACAACAGCTCTGGTGGACATTCCTGCAGTCAGCATGCCAATTGCACGCTCCCTCAAAATTTGAGACATTGTGGCATTGTGTTGTGTGAAAAAACTGCAGATTTTAGAGTGGCCTTTTATTGTCCCCAGCATAAGGTGAACCTGTGTAATGATCATGCTGTTTATTCAGCTTCTTGATATGCCACACCTGTCAGGTGGATGGGTTATCTTGGCAAATGAGAAATGCTCACTAACTGGGATGTAAACACATTTGTGCACAACATTTTATAGAAATAGTTTATTTGTAAAATGTTTGGGATCTTTTATTTCAGCTCATGAAACATGAGAAGAAAACTTTACATGTTGCATTCATATATTTGTTCAGTATCTTTATAAAAAGAAGCTGTGAACATGTTCCAACACCTATGCTTCCAGTTTCATAGCTGTTTCATAGCTGTTTTTAAAGTAACTATTGCTATTGTGTTATTTTAAATTTAAAAAATATCAGATTCTAAAGCTATCCTTCATAAACACAACCAAAAGACTACTTCAGTAATAGCATATATGAAATGCATTAATTACACTGTTACAATTTTTGAAGTCAGAATTATTAACTGTAACCCAGCACCTGGATGTGGTCTCCAACCCAACACCTGGATGTGGTGTCCAAAACCTGGATGTGGTATCCAACCCAACACCTGGATGTGGTCTCCAACCCAACACCTGGATGTGATCTCCAACACCTGGATGTGGTCTCCAACCCAACACCTGGATGTGGTCTTCAACCCAACACCTGGATGTTGTCTACAACCCAACACCTGGATGTTGTCTTCAACCCAACACCTGGATGTGGTCTCCAACCCAACACCTGGATGTGGTCTCCAACCCAACACCTGGATGTTGTCTTCAACCCAACACCTGGATGAGTTCTCCAACCCAACTCCTGGATGTGGTCTCCAACTCCTGGATGTGGTCTACAAAACCTGGATGTTGTCTCCAACACAAAACCTGGATGTGGTCTCCAACTCCTGGATGTGGTTTTCAACCCAACACCTGGATGTGGTCTTCAACCCAACACCTGGATGTTGTCTTCAACCCAACACCTGGATGTGGTCTCCAACCCAACACCGTGATGTGGTCTTCAACCCAATACCTGGATGTGGTCTCCAACCCAACACCTGGATGTTGTCTCCAACCCAACATATGGATGTTGTCTTCAACCCAATACCTGGATGTGGTCTCCAACCCAACACCTGGATGTGGTCTTCAACCCAACACCTGGATGTGGTCTACTACCCAACAACTGGATGTGGTCTTCAACCCAACACCTGGATGTGGTCTTCAACCCAACACCTTGATGTTGTCTCCAACCCAACACCTGGATGTGGTATTCAACCCAACACCTGGATGTGGTCTCCAACCCAACACATGGATGTGGTCTTCAACCCAACACCTGGATGTGGTCTACAACCCAACACCTGGATGTTGTCTACAACCCAACACCTGGATGTGGTCTCCAACCCAACACCTGGATGTGGTCTTCAACCCAACACCTGGATGTGGTCTACAACCCAACACCTGGATGTTGTCTACAACCCAACACCTGGATGTGGTCTCCAACCCAACACCTGGATGTGGTCTTCAACACAACACCTGGATGTGGTCTACAACCCAACACCTGGATGTGGTCTTCAACCAAAAACCTGGATGTGGTCTTCAACCCAACACCTGGATGTGGTCTACAACCCAACACCTGGATGTGGTCTACAACTCAACACCTGGATGTGGTCTCCAACACCTGGATGTGGTCTACAATCCAACACCTGGATGTGGTCTACAACCCAACATCTGGATGTGGTCTCCAACACCTGGATGTGGTCTTCAACCCAACACCTGGATGTGGTCTCCAACACCTGGATGTGGTCTTCAACCCAACACCTGGATATGGTCTACTACACAACTCCTGGATGTGGTCTCCAACCCAACACCTGGATGTGGTCTCCAACACCTGGATGTGGTCTACAACCCAACACCTGGATGTTGTCTTCAACTGAACAACTGGATGTGGTCTTCAACCCAACACCTGGATGTGGTCTCCAACCCAACACCTGGATGTGGTCTTCAACCCAACACCTGGATGTGGTCTTCAACCCAACACCTAGATGTTGTCTTCAACCCAATACCTGGATGTGGTCTACAACCCAACACCTGGATGTGGTCTCCAACCCAACACCTGGATGTGGTCTTCAACACCTGGATGTGGTCTACAACCCAACACCTGGATGTAGTCTCCAACCCAACACCTGGATGTTGTATCCAACTGAAAAACTGGATGTGGTCTTCAACCCAACACCTGGATGTGGTCTTCAACCCAACACCTGGATGTGGTCTCCAACCCAACACCTGGATGTGGTCTCCAACATCTGGATGTGGTCTCCAACCCAACACCTGGATGTGGTATCCAACCCAACACCTGAATGTTGTCTTAACCCAACACCTGGATGTGGTCTCCAACCCAACACCTGGATGTGGTCTACAACCCAACACCTGGATGTGGTCTACAACACCTGGATGTGGTCTTCAACCCAACACCTGGATGTGGTCTTCAACCAAACACCTGGATGTGGTCTACTACCCAACACCTGGATGTGGTCTCCAACCCAACACCTGGATGTGGTCTTCAACCCAACACCTGGATGTGGTCTTCAACCCAACACCTGGATGTGGTCTCCAACCCAACACCTGGATGTGGTCTACAACCCAACACCTGGATGTGGTCTACAACACCTGGATGTGGTCTTCAACCCAACACCTGGATGTGGTCTACTACCCAACACCTGGATGTGGTCTTCAACCCAACACCTGGATGTGGTCTTCAACCCAACACCTGGATGTGCTCTCCAACCCAACACCTGGATGTGCTCTCCAACCCAACACCTGGATGTTGTCTCCAACCCAACACCTGGATGTTGTCTCCAACCCAACACCTGGATGTGGTCTCCAACCCAACACCTGGATGTGCTCTCCAACCCAACACCTGGATGTGGTCTCCAACCCAACACCTGGATGTGGTCTCCAACCCAACACCTGGATGTGCTCTCCAACCCAACACCTGGATGTGGTCTCCAACCCAAC